>NW_027059550.1:0-2000 GCF_011386835.1 Chrysemys picta bellii | reverse complement strand
AAAATCTTTGAGTTAAGCTCTGGCACAAGGTATACTTTTGTGAAAACTTAATCTTCCAAATATCTGTTTCTGTCAAGAAAATTTGACCAAGCTGAAAGAGCATATTGAGTTCAGAGATTGCTTTACTTTAATTGCAGAGAGCTGCTATGGCAGTACATCAGTTTTATGAGTATTCTTTCATATCATGGAAAAACATATTTGTACTTGGTATATTGTTAAATATGCCTGTCAAAAGGGAAGCACCCATTTTTATTGAGTAGAGGTTTGTGATCTATCTTTTTCCCTTTTTTTTTTTTTTAAATGTTACCGGATTATATTATTGGTTGCATTTAGTGGTAATTGGATATTGATTTTACCACCAGTATTTTGAAATCTTATTAATCTAGTCTTGTAAGGCCTTCATTAAAATAGCAAATTGATATACCGAGTGAAGAGGGTTCACAACCAGTTTGTTCAATGTTTTGTTGGCCATTTTATTAATTCAGACCATATTTTCCAGATCACTTTTATAACAGCATAAAGTTGCTGCATCAGGATTCCCAGATACATGAGATTTTTCACAGCATCATAAAAATGTAGGATTGGAAGGGATCTTGAAGTCCTCAAGTCCAGCCCCCTGCGCTGAGACAGAACCTAGTAAACCTAGACCATGCCTGACAAATGTTTGTCCAACTTGTTCATATGAACTTCCAATGATGGGAATTCAACAATTTCCCTTGGTAACTTATTCCAGAACTTAACTATCCTTATAGTTAAAAAGTTTTCCTAATATCTAACCTAAATCTCCCTTGCTGCAGGTGTCCTACCTCCAAGAGACATGGAGAACAATTGAACACTGTTCTCTTTGAACAGCCCATAACATATTTGAAGACTGTTATCAGGTCTCTCCTCAGTTTTCTTTTCTCAAGAGTAAACATGCCCAGCTTTTTCTAACCTTTCCTCATAGGTTAGGTTTTCTAAACCTTTTTAACATTTTTGTTGCTCTCCTCTGGACTCTCTCCAATTTGTCCATCTTCTTCCCTAAAATGTGGTGCCCAGAATTGGACACAGTATTCCAGCTGAGGCCTCACCAGTTCAGTTTCCTCTTGTGTCTTACATACATTACTGTTAATACATCTGGTATTTGGGGTTTTTGTTTTTGCAACTGCATCACACTGTTGGCTCATATTTTCTAACCCTCCTAGCTTGGTGTTGTCCACAAATTTTATAAGCATACTCTCCACTCAATTATCCAAGTCATTTACTAGTACTGGACCCATGTGAGACCCCACCAGATACATCTTTCAGTTTGACTGTGAACCATTGATAACTACTCTTTTTTAGCTTGGCGTTTTAACCAGTTATGCACCCACCTTGTAGTAATTTCATGTAGACCACATTTCCCTAGTGTGCTTATGAAGATGTCACAACTTGAAATTTACAAATTCATTGGTTCTTAAAAATTAACTTCACACCATGTGCTATTATTCTTCCTTCCAACTCATACAATGTCAATAAAATATTGCTAATGTCCGTCAGGAACCATTCATCTATTATTTTCCTCCCTTGTCATTCATCCATTTGTATTTTACCCTTTCATTCCTTTCGGGGGTGGTTCATGCAGGGTGAAAAAATCATACATTTTTTGACATGGGTATCTTTGAGCCTTATGAAGTTGGTGGTGAAAGTCCAGTTCCCATTCCAGATGTTATTTAGGTAGGATTAAGCACATATGATAAAACTCTTCAGAATTTTGGAACACTTGCTATCCAAATCTGTTGCAATAACATAAAATACAAACTAAGTAATTCATTTATGGACTCTGTAAAATGCAACCCATATTTAGTCATTCACATCCTCCTCTACCTTTACAGGCCAGTTTGAAATATAAGATCTGTTGAGGTACCTACAAGAGCTACTAATGTAATGGGACAAAGTGGGTGAGGTAATATCTTTTATTGGATCAACTTCTGTTGGTGAAAGAGACAAGCGCTCAAGCTACACTGAAAACCTGAAAAAGA
>NW_027059549.1:0-2000 GCF_011386835.1 Chrysemys picta bellii | reverse complement strand
ATTTTGTCCCGTAGAATCACTGGGGACATTAGTGTTTGTCCTTTTCGTTTTTCCTTTTCCTCCCTCCCTCCTTCCTTTCTCTTCATCTCTTACTTCTTTTGTCCTTTCTCCTGTTTCCCTCCCACCACCGGGAGTGGTTTGTGTGTGTGTGTGTGTTTGTGTGTTGCTGGGGGTGCTCTTCACCTCCCTTTGTGTGGAGTTCATCCAAACCTGTGTGGTTGAAATAGTGCTTGGACTCCACTGACACTAGATGCTGCCATCGTGTGGATTAGCATTGGTGTCTGGGATGACTTGGGGCAAGATCTCAACCTCCCCGGAACCCACTTCACTGCTGCCAGAATCCCTCCTGCCACCCCTGCTAGAGCCGCCTCCCTGGCCAACCTGGGTGGGGGTGGAGAAGAGGGTTCTGATAACCTGAGGTGTGGTTTGGTGGTGGAACATCTGTCAAGGGCACTGAGAGGGAGGTAGCAGCAGCTCACCCTTCAAGGAGGGGATTTGGCACTGGAGGTTACTAGAAAGGACAAGAAGACTCCATTCTGGGGTTCAGGAGGTGAATTCATCCCTCAGCGGTGGGCAGGTGCTGAGTGGAAATACTGCTGGTTCCCGGTGCCCTTAATTCCCCCTGATTCCTCGGGGCGTTTGAGTCTCTGACAGGTTCTCGTTCCCTTGCAGCAGGAGGACGTCACGGCAAAAGTGATGCACCCGCATCATCCGCCACTTGCGCCAGGTGCCTGAGACACTGCAGGGGCTGTTCCTCTGAGTCTTTCAGCAACTCCCGCTCCCTGCTGCAGGTACTGCTCTGTCTCACTGTAAATGGGGAACTAGTGGAAGGGGAAATGGAGCCCCCTGGCACTCACTAAAAGGGAAAGTGGTGGATTCTCCATCTCTTAATGTCACTGAATGAAGACTAGATGCCTTTCTGGAATGTGTGTGCCCAAAAAGTAACTATTGTACTATACAGGAGGCCTATGATATGCAGGGGCTTAGATGAGATGCTCTAAAGGTCTCTTGTGGCCATAAAGTCTACAAATTTTGGAAACACTGAGTGTAGTATTGGGAGCAGCCTGTGATGTTTTACTGTCTAGCCGGCTTGCTTCCTAGAATGAAGACGCATTGAGTGGGGTGATCCACAGAGAGTACCTGTGTCAAGGCTGTATCCCCACTTTGAAGTTTAGGGTACAAATGTAGGGGCCTGCATGAAAACTTCTAAGCTTAACCACCATCCCAAGGCTAATTTCCTCCCCTGGGTAGCCTTGAGAAACCTTTCACCAATTCCCTGGTGAATACAAATCCAACCCCCTTAGATCTTAAAACAAGGAGAAATTAACCATCCCCCCTCCTTCCTCCCACCAACTCCTGGTGAATCAAGATCCAAACTCCTTGGATCTTAAAACAAGGAAAAATCAATCAGGTTCTTATAAATAAGGCTTTTAATTAAAGAAAAAGGTAAAAATCATCTCTGTAAAATCAGTATGGAAATTAACCGTACAGGGTAATCAAACTTAAAGAGCTCAGAGGACTCCCCTATAGTCTTAGGTTCAAAGTACAGCAAACAAAGATAAACACTCTAGTAAAAGGTACCTTTACAAGTTGAGAAAACAAAGGAAAACTAACACGCCTTGTTTGAAATAGGAGAGACTTGTTTAGAAAGATGTGGAGAACCTGGATTGATGTCTGGTCCCTCTCAGTCCCGAGGGCGAACACCCACACAAACAAAGAACACAAACAAAAGCCTTCCCCTCCCCAAGATTTGAAAGTATCTTGTCCCCTTATTGGTCCTTTAGGTCAGATGCCAGCCAGGTTACCTGAGCTTCTTAACCCTTTAGAGGGAAAAGGATTTTGGAGTCTCTGGCCAGGAGGATTTTATAGTACTGTACACAGGACAGCTGTTACCCTTCCCTTTATAGTTATGACAACCTCAAAGCTTCAAAGTGTCAGGCCAGCAGCAGGACATTAGCACTTCAGGGTTTGGTTGGGTGTGGCAGTGACATCACAAAGGC
>NW_027059548.1:0-2000 GCF_011386835.1 Chrysemys picta bellii | reverse complement strand
TGTTCTGTATTTCTTTCATGTGAAGAGAGAATTGAAGATATATTTTCCAGTCCTTTGAACCATTTTCAGTAAGTGATGTACCAATTGCTTGATTTCTAAACAACTTGCAGCAAAAGCAAAACACAGAGTCCTTCGCCACTGAATATTGTAACCAGTTTAGATGAATTTCTTCCCCATTATGAGTTTCCTCTTGTAATGCTGAGCAGAGAATTTTCTTTTATTTCCATCCTTAGGTAAGGGAAATTCATGAACTTGTTCGGGTCCATGTTCCACAAGAATTTGCTGCACGCTCTCATCACATCTGGGCCATGAAGCTGGGTCCCCATACTGTAACTTCCTCATCCTTTCTTCCAGAATTCTACTTCATTTACTTCAATTTCTGCATGTGTCCGAAGGTGAATAAATTTTTTTCACTTCCATATCAGTCTGATGCTGTGAGGTGCCTTCATCTAGAAGTAAGTTTCCATCATCTTGATGTTCCAAACTGCTTCCGTGTGGATGTGAGATAACCTTCTCTCCAAGTAAAATTCCTTCATCTGGATGCTGTGAACTGCTTCCATCTTTATTTGGATTAAAGAGAAGATATTTTAGGAAGGATCCCTGCTGTTTTGCTTGGTCCTTTTTCTTCTCAGTCTTTTGTTTACGATACTCAGCTCCGGAGGGTTTTCTTTTTCCTCTTTCTGCCATGGGGCACTTGAATATTGTTATGTACTGTGCTCCCGACTGCAAGCCTTATAGTGTTAAGGATGGCTGTCACATTACATGGTTGGTGATTTAAACCACATTGCAGCCATTCCAACATGTCTTTTCACTGCTTAAAGGTTCAATAATTAGTAACATACACTCACTTACCTATTAAAACAGTTAGTTACAGCGTTTACATGGAAACAAAATCACCATTTTTGACGTTATAACCTGACACCGGTTGTTTGGAAAGTAATCCCCTTCCTCACGGTTACCTGCTTGGAGGGGGACGTCATCACTTTCGTAGTCTATTAAGCGTTAACGCTGTCACTTTTCTTTTATGGACCTTATTTATTACATGTGAACCAGTTATAACAAAGAAAAGTTCATAATTATACAGCCCAATAATAACGCTAAGATTTAATAACGCTTAAAGATACTCACATTTTGGATTTATAATGCTGAAAGACATTATTCTTTATTCTTTGGCACCAGGAAACACAATTTTCCACAGTATTCGCTCGATTCTTAACCACTTACCTGTGATGTGTGTTAAAATGACCGTTTGACATGTATCAGCTTGTGATATCTCCATTCTACATTAATTTCCGGCTATGCAACCTTGATGTATATTCAAGTTAAGTGTCACTAGCATTGTAGCTCTTGCCACTGGCGGATGTATTTCATTATGGCTGAGTTATTGCTTATCAAAATTGCGGAGTGGGTCATCTTGACCCTACGTCGCAAATTGAAAAAAAAATCGCTAAAATATTATTTATTTTTGCAGTAAATAAAAGATTTGACATATTAATAAATTCTCAGAAATGTAGAGAAATTAATTATAATTCCTATTCCCTCTGCATGCACATGGGAATTGAAATAATGACATCTTCGTTATTTTATTTGTATTTTTTTTCATCTTTTTCATTTTTTCCCCCTTTTATTTTTTTTTAATTTGATTTTTTCCTTGAATTTGGCAGCCCATTTAACTTGGCACCTTAGACAACCACCTAGTTCACCTATATGGACGGGCCGTCCCTGCTTCCAATATATTAAGAAATATGTTAGAAAGAGGCCAGTGATCAGTTGTTCTCCATGTCCACTGAAGGGAGGACAAGAAGTAATGAACCTGCAGCAAGGGAGATTTAAGTTAGATATTAGGAAAATTTAATAAGAGTTAAGCTCTGGAATAGGATTTCAAGGGAGGTCGTGGAATCCGCTTCACTGGAGGTTTTAAGAACTGGCTGGACAAACACCTGTCAGGAATACACCAGGGTTACTTGGTCCTGCCTCAGCGAAGGGGGCTGGACTGGATG
>NW_027059546.1:0-2000 GCF_011386835.1 Chrysemys picta bellii | reverse complement strand
GTACCTGTATTTGCATCTGTCCTTGTGTGTGTGTGTGTGTGTGTGTGTGTGTGTGTGTTTGTTTGTAGGGGCCGGCAGGGGCTGGGACGAGGCCGAGCCCTGAGTAGGGGGCGGGGCCTGGCTGATTCAGGGGCCCATAAAAGCGGCCGCCCAGCCAGGCAGCGGTACAGCTGCGAGCAGCGGTGGCAAACAGGGGAGTTTGAGAGGGAGTTCTCATTGGAGGAGAAGGTACCTGTATTTGCATCTGTCCTTGTGTGTGTGTGTGTGTGTGTGTGTGTGTGTGTGTTTGTTTGTAGGGGCCGGCAGGGGCTGGGGGCTGGGACGACACCGAGCCCTGAGTAGGGGGCGGGGCCTGGCTGATTAAGGGGCCCATAAAAGCGGCCGCCCAGCCAGCGAGCGGTACAGCTGCGAGCAGCGGCGGCAAACAGGGGAGTTTGAGAGGGAGTTCTCATTGGAGAAGAAGGTACCTGTATTTGCATCTGTCCTTGTGTGTGTGTGTGTGTGTGTTTGTTTGTTTGTAGGGGCCGGCAGGGGCTGGAGGCTGGGACGACGCCGAGCCCTGAGTAGGGGGCGGGGCCTGGCTGATTAAGGGGCCCATAAAAGATTCCGCCCAGCCAGGCAGCGGTACAGCTGCGAGCAGCGGTGGCAAACAGGGGAGTTTGAGAGGGAGTTCTCATTGGAGGAGAAGGTACCTGTATTTGCATCTGTCCTTGTGTGTGTGTGTTTGTTTGTAGGGGCCGGCAGGGGCTGGGAGCTGGGACGACGCCGAGCCCTGAGTAGGGGGCGGGGCCTGGCTGATTAAGGGGCCCATAAAAGCGGCCGCCCAGCCAGCGAGCGGTACAGCTGCGAACAGCGGCGGCAAACAGGGGAGTTTGAGAGGGAGTTCTCATTGGAGGAGAAGGTACCTGTATTTGCATCTGTCCTTGTGTGTGTGTGTGTGTGTGTGTGTGTTTGTTTGTAGGGGCCGGCAGGGGCTGGGGGCGGGGACGACGCCGAGCCCTGAGTAGGGGGCGGGGCCTGGCTGATTAAGGGGCCCAGAAAAGCGGCCGCCCAGCCAGCGAGCGGTACAGCTGCGAGCAGCGGCGGCAAACAGGGGAGTTTGAGAGGGAGTTCTCATTGGAGGAGAAGGTACCTGTATTTGCATCTGTCCTTGTGTGTGTTTGTTTGTAGGGGCCGGCAGGGGCTGGGGGCTGGGACGACGCCGAACCCTGAATAGGGGGCGGGGCCTGGCTGATTAAGGGGCCCATAAAAGCTTCCGCCCAGCCAGGCAGCGGTACAGCTGCGAGCAGCGGCGGCAAACAGGGGAGTTTGAGAGGGAGTTCTCATTGGAGGAGAAGGTACCTGTATTTGCATCTGTCCTTGTGTGTGTGTGTGCGTGTGTGTGTTTGTTTGTTTGTAGGGACCGGCAGGGGCTGGGGGCTGGGACGACGCCGAGCCCTGAGTAGGGGGCGGGGCCTGGCTGATTAAGGGGCCTATAAAAGCGGCCTCCTAGCCAGGCAGCGGTACAGCTGAGAGAAGCGGCGGCAAACAGGGGAGTTTGAGAGGGAGTTCTCATTGGAGGAGAAGGTACCTGTATTTGCATCTGTCCTTGTGTGTGTTTGTGTGTTTGTTTGTAGGGGCCGGCAGGGGCTGGGGGCTGGGACGACGCCGAGCCCTGAGTAGGGGGCGGGGCCTGGCTGATTAAGGGGCCCAGAAAAGCGGCCGCCCAGCCAGCCAGCGGTACAGCTGCGAGCAGCGGCGGCAAACAGGGGAGTTTGAGAGGGAGTTCTCATTGGAGGAGAAGGTACCTGTATTTGCATCTGTCCTTGTGTGTGTGTGTGTGTGTGTGTGTGTGTTTGTTTGTAGGGGCCGGCAGGGGCTGGAGGCTGGGACGACGCCGAGCCCTGAGTAGGGGGCGGAGCCTGGCTGATTAAGGGGCCCATAAAACCTTCCGCCCAGCCAGGCAGAGGTACAGCTGCGAGCAGCGGCGGCAAACAGGGGAGTTTGAGAGGGAGTTCTCA
>NW_027059545.1:0-2000 GCF_011386835.1 Chrysemys picta bellii | reverse complement strand
AAAAAAATCTGATGAGGTTCAACAAGAACAAGTGCAGAGTCCTGCATTTTGGACGGAAGAATCCCATACCCCGCTACAGGCTGGGGATTGACTGGCTAAGCAGCAGTTCTGCAGAAAGGGACCTGAGGATTACAATGCACAAGAAGCTGGATTTGAGTCAGCAGTGTGCCCTTGTTGCCAAGAAGGCTAACGGCATATTGGGCTGCATTAGTAGGAGCATTGCCAGCAGATCGAGGGAGGTGATCATTCCCCTCTATTCGGCACTGGTGAGGCCACACCTGGAGTATTGTGTCCAGTTTGAGGCCCCTCACTACAGAAAGGATGTGGACAAATTGGAGAGAGTCCAGCGGAGGGGAAGGAAAATGATTAGGGGGCTGGGGCATATGACGTATGAGGATTGGCTGAGGGAACTGGGCTTATTTAGTCTACAGAAGAGAAGAGTGAGGGGGGATTTGATAGCTGCTTTCAACTACCTGAAAGGGGGGTTCCAAAGAGGATGGAGCTCGGCTGTTCTCAGTGGTGGCAGATGACAGAACAAGGAGCAATGGTCTCAAGTTGCAGTGGGGGAGGTCTAGGTTGGATATAAGGAAACACAATTTCCTAATAGGAGGGTGGTGAAGCACTGGACTGGGTTCTCTAGGGAGGTGGTGGAATCTCCATCCTTAGAGGTTTTTAAGGTCAGGCTTGACAAAGCCCTGGCTGGGATGATTTAGTTGGGGATTGGTCCTGCCATGAGCAGGGGGTTGGACTAGATACCTCCTTAGGTCCCTTCCAACCCTGATATTGTATGATTCTATCAGTCCTTTGTCCATCCCCTAAGTAGGCACCGACTTCCCCTCTGGCCAATGGGTGCTCAACTCCCGCTCTGCCCCAGGCCCCGCCCCCACTCCACCCCTTCCCCAAAGCTCCGCCCCAGCTTTCCCCACACCTGCTCTTCCCCGGCCGCACCCCCAAATCAACCCCTTCCTCTAACCCCCGGCCCCCTCTCTTCTTGCCCCTGCTCCACCCCGTCCCGCTTCTATCCCACCCCTTCCCCCAACCCCCACCCCGCCTCTTGCCCATCTCCACCCCCAAGTATGCCATGTCCCAGCAACTCCCCTACCTCCCGGAGCATCCTGAATTCCATGAAAGAGCTGTTTTGCAGTGGGCAGGAAGTGCTGGGAGGGAGCGGGAGGAGTTGCTCAGTGGGGCTGCCGGCGGGCGAGATGCACTGCAGGCAGGGCAGAGCTTGCCTGCCAGTGGGTGCTAAACACCCACTAATTTTTCCTTGTGGGGGCTCTAGGCTCCCAGATTCTTTTCCTGCTCATTAGATCGCACATGACAGGTTGGTGTCTCCTTTTCCTAGGGCAGGGGTGGCCAACCTGTGCCTCCGGAGCCACACGCGGTTCTTCAGAGGTTACTTTGCGGGTCCGTGCATAGGCACTGACTCCGAGGCTGGAGCTACGGATGCTAACTTTCCAATATGCTGTGGGGTGCTCACTGCTCAACCCCCTGCTCTGCCCCAGCTCCTGCCACCACCCCACCCCTTCCCCCAAGGCCCCTGCCCCTTCCCCCGAGCCTGCCATGCCCTCGCTCCTCCCCCCTCCTCACCAGAGCCTCCTGCGCACTGCAAAACAGCTGATTGTGGCGGATGGGAGGAGTGGGGAGGGAGTGGGTGGCGGTGATTGGCGGGGCTGGCGGTGGACGGGAGGTGCTGGGGGCTGGAGGGGGGTAGGGGATGGGGGGCTGCTGACATAATCCTGTGGCTCTTTGGCAATGTTCATTGGTAAATTCTGGCTCCTTCTCAGGCTCAGGTTGGCCACCCCTGTCCTAGGGACTGGTGGGGGCCAGCGTTGCAACAGTCACTTCTCAACATCCTGTTTTGATTTGAATGTGGGCATCTTTCAGTTCCCCGTCTGCGTCAGCCTTCCACGTTCTCTGGAGGCAGATTTCCATTATTTGATCTTTCAGCAGACGAGTATGGGGGAATTTCCATGGATAGAACCTAAAGGGAAGATAAC
>NW_027059544.1:0-2000 GCF_011386835.1 Chrysemys picta bellii | reverse complement strand
CATTTCTACGTCCCCTGGGTAGGAGGCTCTCGGCATCATTTACTCCCCCTGATTAATGAAGCTCCACCGCCCTCCTGGGAGGTAGGAATTCTACCCATTGGACACCTGGGGAAACTGAAGCCCAGAGAGCTCCGTGACTTGCCCCAGCCTGCACGGTGGGGCAGGGTTACCGTCGAACCCAGGAGAACACCCTGGCCAGGGCTCCTAGAACCAACGCTGCCTATTGGGGAGTCTGACTGTGTTGCCCTTCAGTTGTTGCTGCTGGGAATTCTCAGCCAGGCTGTGACGAGGCGATTCTGGCGGGACCCAACGGAGAGTGCCAGTTCAGGACAAATCGCTTCAAGCAGGGCACTTACAGCCCAGGCCTGGGGTCTTCCCACCTCTAAGGCAAACCAAACCAGCCAGACAGAGAGGACTTTGGTTTTTCTCCACTGGCTAACCACAAGTCACACAAGCAATTCCCTTAGACACTCCAGTTTCCCAGTATCACTACCAGTGCCACTCGTTATGGGGATGAACGGTTATGAAAACCAAAACCCCAGTAAAAGAAAAACGTTCTCCCAATCCCAAAGGACCAAGCCCCAGACCCAGGTCAACGTCCAAATCAGAGCTTACCCACAAATCACGCTGTTGCCAATCCTTTAGAATCTAAAATCGAAAGGTTTATTCATAAAAGGAAAAAGATAGAGATGAGAGCTAGAATTGGTTAAATGGAATCAATTACACACACAGTAATGGCAAAGTTCTTCGTTCAGGCTTGTAGCAATGATGGAATAAACTGCAGGTTCAAATCAAGTCTCTGGAATACATCCCCAGCTGGGATGGGTCATCAGTCCTTTGTGTAGAGCTTCCGTTTGTAGCAAAGTCCCTCCACAGGTAAGAAGCAGAATAGAAGACAAGATGGAGATGAGGCATCTGCCTTTTATAGTCTCTTCCAGGTGCAAGGACAGCTCTTTGTCCTTACTGTGGAAAATTACAGCAAAATGGAGTTTGGAGTCACATGGGCAAGTCCCTGCATACTTTGCTGAGTCACAAGGTGTATCTGCCTTCTCTCAATGGGTCAGTTGTATAGCTGATGGTCCTTAATGGGCCATCAAGCAGGCTAGGCAGAGCTGACACCAACTTGTCTGGGGTGTCTCCCAGAAGCATAGCATAAGTTTGAAATACAGACAGTATAAAGCCAATATTCATAACTTCAACTACAAAAATGAAACACACATATAGACAGCATAATCATAACCAACAAACCATAACCTCTCCATAGACCCCTTACACCACAACCTTTATATAATATTTGCTGCAAATATATAACAGTGGTTGCAACAGTGATCTATACAGTTACAGATTATGTCAAGAACGTCACACCCCAAATGCAAAATTGATGCAGGAAGGGATGACAAACATCCCTGACTGCATCCCAAGAGCTCCCCATCCTGAGTTCTGTCTCACTACAGCTAGTCTTGGGTTACAAGCCGTACCAGTGTATAACAGAAATGGTTTATCAAAGTCATGTTCAATAACATGATTGAATCTCTTTACAAACTCAAGGGAAAACTTGGTTAGAACAATAGTGGATTGGATCTGCTCTTGCAGCATGGTTCCTATATATCTCATGTGATCTTGCCAAGAGCATAGCTACTTTATTCATAAAAGCTCTGGCAAATGTTTGGAACCCAATTAACATCAAGCCAATGTAGATATTAATGTTGTTCGTAGTATAGGAATCTTGGCATTTAGCCGTGAAAGCAATATGGTAGTGTGCCTTATTTTCCCTTTTCATACAGCACATCAGGTCTGGAATGTCTTTTCCCCTGTGAAAAGTTCCAATGCTGTTTACAGGCATTAACTGTGAAACATTAGGATAACAAGGCCTTTGAACATAAAGTATGTTCTTATGTATTACTCTTAACATGTTCAAGGGATTTTCCAAAAGATTAGGCACATTGTACATTTTTACAGTTCTTGCTAATAGCAAGACATTAGTTACAAAAATTACCATT
>NW_027059543.1:0-2000 GCF_011386835.1 Chrysemys picta bellii | reverse complement strand
TCACCGATATTATGTTACGTTTTTGGTTACACTTTTCCCCTCACCTTCTCATTTATGCACTCCCTATCCGTGGCCCCACAAAGTCGCGGGACCTCCTGGTCAACTTCCTCTTGGCACTGGCTAAACAGGCCATCTATAAAACCAGGGAGAGGAGGTTGGCCGATGGAGGTGCCTGTGACTGCGGGGCCTGTTTCCGATCCTCTGTCCGTTCACGTATCCGGGCAGAGTTCCTCTGGGCGGCATCCACTGGCTCCCTTGAAGCCTTTGAGGAGCAGTGGGCGCTGTCCGGGGTTCTCTGCTCGGTGTCCCCGTCTGGTTCTCTTCTTTTGACCCTTTGACCACACTCCTGTCCCTGTTTTTACATTAGTTGTCCCCCGTAATTTTTTGAGTTCCAGGCCCTGTGGATCCTCCCCTTAGGCTGGGGGGGGGGATCCTTTAGCAGTGGGCGGGCTTACGCCCGCCCACTTCCCGGAACCCAATAGGTATAGAGCGTGCTCAGTGTCCTCTGTGGCTACCCTGTTGGCTGGAGCTCTCCCTTCTCCTTCTTCTCTCCACCTGCCTTACTGGCTGGAGCTCTCCCTTCTCCTTCTCCTCTCCACCTGCCTTACTGGCTGGATCTCTCCCTTACTCCCTGGGCTGCTGTTGCTGGCTAGAGCTTCTTCCCTGGACGACTGCTGCTGCTACAACTGCTGCTGAGTGGGGGGGCCTTGCCGGCCAGCCCCCCCTCCCCACCATCTCTGGAGGAAGAAGCCAGGACCCCACCTTCACCATCACCACTACCGCCTGTGGAGGGTCCTTTCTGCTTGGCTGCCAGGGTTGCCGGAGCTACTGCTGCTGCTGCCGCTGCTGCGTGTGTCCTGGGGAGCTGCTGGAGCCTGGAGGTGGAGGAAGAGGACTACGTAGACCATCGGCTGCTGGGGGAGCGCACAAGACTCTGGAGACCACTGTGGAGGGGGCCGTTCTGGACTGAGTAATTTTAGACCTGTGCTCTAGTGGTGGGGGTCTAGACTGTGTTTGTGGGGACACGGGGTGTGGCATGGAGCCTGCCCCCTGGTCTATCTGTGCCCCCCCCAAACCACCACCACCACCGTTGCCCCCTCCACCACCCCCACAGCCCATTTACCATCTGCCTCCGCTCCTGCCTCTGGGACTCTGCTGCTCTCCTGGCCTGCCACGCCCTATTGACATCGTTTGGGCCTGCAGCGGCAGGCAGGCGGCCCAAACATTGACTTTCCGCAAGCGCTCGTGGGCGCACCTACCCCCCCTGGACTGACCCCTTCCCCTTTTGCAACAGGCCCCCCAGCATTGCCCCTTGTTGCCTACCCCCTTTGCCCTCTGTAGCCTTTTGCCCCTCCCCAGCTTCAGTTTGTTTGCCTGCCCCACCCTTTTCCCTCTGCAGTTTGGTTCAGTTGTCCCACCCCAGCCCTGCGGTTAGCCCTTGGTTCCTCTGCCCCATTCCCAGCCTCGTTGCTCCCCTTCCTTTGTGCCCCCCTTGCCCTGATTGACCCCTCCCCTCGTGTGCCCATGCCCCCTCCCGTGCGCTTGTCCCCCCCCCATCACATTTTGGTTAATCACTACACCCCCTTCTGTTATTGTGACCTTCCCTCCCCTAGTGTAGCTAGAGGAGCCGGTGTCGGTGACTGTCCCCACCCCAAGCCCTTGATCCCCCCCCCCCCCCATCTCCCCGCGTTTCGGCGCCCTCCTCCCCTGTCTACAGCCTAGCGGGGAGGAGTGGTTGACCTGCTTTCCCTTTAGCCATTCCCCCTTTTTTCTCCAGAGTGTTTTCCCCTCCCTCCCTGCTCAATATGGAGGGGAACACGGCGGGTGAGCCCCCCCCACGTAGGCCCCATCGCCCCTCTCCCACCTGCCCCCTTAGCCGCTGCCAAACCACCTGCCACCACTGTGGCATTGGCAGCAGCGGGCGACGGGGTGACCTCCGCTGTTGCCACGTCCCTCGCTCCCCCCCAATTATGGGGGAGCTGCCCCAGTCGGCAGGAAAG
>NW_027059542.1:0-2000 GCF_011386835.1 Chrysemys picta bellii | reverse complement strand
GCCAAGCAGCGGTACAGCTGCGAGCAGCGGCGGCAAACAGGGGAGTTTGAGAGGGAGTTCTCATTGGAGGAGAAGGTACCTGTATTTGCATCTGTCCTTTTGTGTGTGTGTGTGTGTGTGTGTATGTTTGTAGGGGTCGGCAGGGGCTGGGGGATGGGACGACGCCGAGCCCTGAGTAGGGGGCGGGGCCTGGCTGATTAAGGGGCCCATAAAAGCGGCCGCCCAGCCAGGCAGCGGTACAGCTGCGATCAGCGGCGGCAAACAGGGGAGTTTGAGAGGGAGTTCTCATTGGAGGAGAAGGTACCTGTATTTGCATCTGTCCTTGTGTGTGTGTGTGTGTGTGTGTGTGTTTGTTTGTAGGGGCCGGCAGGGGCTGGGGGCTGGGACGACGCCGAGCCCTGAGTAGGGGGCGGGGCCTGGCTGATTAAGGGGCCCATAAAAGCTTCCGCCCAGCCAGGCAGCGGTACAGCTGCGAGCAGCGGTGGCAAACAGGGGAGTTTGAGAGGGAGTTCTCATTGGAGGAGAAGGTACCTGTATTTGCATCTGTCCTTGTGTGTGTGTGTTTGTTTGTAGGGGCCGGCAGGGGCTGGGGGCTGGGACGACGCCGAGCCCTGAATAGGGGGCGGGGCCTGGCTGATTAAGGGGCCCATAAAAGCTTCTGCCCAGCCAGGCAGCGGTACAGCTGCGAGCAGCGGTGGCAAACAGGGGAGTTTGAGAGGGAGTTCTCATTGGAGGAGAAGGTACCTGTATTTGCATCTGTCCTTGTTTGTGTGTGTTTGTTTGTTTGTAGGGGCCGGCAGGGGCTGGGGGCTGGGACGACGCCGAGCCCTGAGTAGGGGGCGGGACCTGGCTGATTAAGGGGCCTATAAAAGCGGCCGCCCAGCCAGGCAGCGGTACAGCTGCGAGCAGCGGCGGCAAACAGGGGAGTTTGAGAGGGAGTTCTCATTGGAGGAGAAGGTACCTGTATTTGCATCTGTCCTTGTGTGTGTGTGTGTTTGTTTGTAGGGGCCGGCAGGGGCTGGGGGCTGGGACGACGCCGAGCCCTGAGTAGGGGGCGGGGCCTGGCTGATTAAGGGGCCCAGAAAAGCGGCCGCCCAGCTAGGCAGCGGTACAGCTGCGAGCAGCGGCGGCAAACAGGGGAGTTTGAGAGGGAGTTCTCATTGGAGGAGAAGGTACCTATATTTGCATCTGTCCTTGTGTGTGTGTGTGTGTTTGTTTGTAGGGGCCGGCAGGGGCTGGGGGCTGGGACGACGCCGAGCCCTGAGTAGGGGGCGGGGCCTGGCTGATTAAGGGGCTCATAAAAGCGGCCGCCCAGCCAGGCAGCAGTACAGCTGCGAGCAGCGGGGGCAAACAGGGGAGTTTGAGAGGGAGTTCTCATTGGAGGAGAAGGAACCTGTATTTGCATCTGTCCTTGTGTGTGTGTGTGTGTGTGTGTGTGTGTGTGTTTGTTTGTAGGGGCCTGCAGGGGCTGGGGGCTTGGACGACGCCGAGCCCTGAGTATGGGGCGGGACCTGGCTGATTAAGGGGCCCAGAAAAGCGGTTGCCCAGCCAAGCAGCGGTACAGCTGCGAGCAGCGGCGGCAAACAGGGGAGTTTGAGAGGGAGTTCTCATTGGAGGAGAAGGTACCTGTATTTGCATCTGTCCGTGTGTGTGTGTGTGTGTGTGTTTGTTTGTAGGGGCCGACAGGGGCTGGGGGCTGGGACGACGCCGAGCCCTGAGTAGGGGGCGGGGCCTGGCTGATTAAGGGGCCCATAAAAGCGGCCGCCCAGCCAGGCAGCGGTACAGCTGCGAGCAGCGGCGGCAAACAGGGGAGTTTGAGAGGGAGTTCTCATTGGAGGAGAAGGTACCTGTATTTGCATCTGTCCTTGTGTGTGTGTGTGTGTGTGTGTTTGTTTGTAGGGGCCGGCAGGGGCTGGGGGCTGGGACGACGCCGAGCCCTGAGTAGGGGGCGGGGCCTGGCTGATTAAGGGGCCCATAAAAGCTTCCGCCCAGCCAGGCAG
>NW_027059541.1:0-2000 GCF_011386835.1 Chrysemys picta bellii | reverse complement strand
TGGGGAACTCAGGGCCCTGCACCCCCGGCTTCCTGCGATTCACCATGACTCTCAGCCAGCCAGTAAAGCAGAAGGTTTATTTGGATGACAGGAACACAGTCCAAGACAGGTCTTGCAGGCACAGACAACAGGGCCCCCCTCAGTTAGGTCCAGCTTGGGGTCCCAGGGCATCCCAGCCCCCCCCTTTGGGGGGTCAGAGCCATCTCTGCCTCCCAGCCATCTCTCCAGCCTCCTTCCAGCCTGCTTCCAGCACTCTCCCTCCAGCGACCCCTCCCACAGCCTTTGTTCAGTTTCCCGGCCCCCGGAGTCATCTGACCTCCAACCCCCTCCTGGGTTCTCATGTTACACGCTCAGGTATGTTCCCTTGGGCCGGCTCCCATCCCCCGATGCAGACCATCCTAGTCACACTCCCCTGTCAGCATTCACACACCCCAGCAAGAACAGTCCCAGTTCGTCACAAGATCATTCTGTGGGAATTTACTGTGACTAAGAGAAACAGAAGTTCAACCCTTCTCAAGTGCTGGAGGGTCGGGGGGAGTCGCTAAGCCACAGGCACAGAAAGGCTCCCCTAGCTTAAGCGTGAGAGGTAGAAGACCTTACACCCTGGTTACAGGGCAGTCATTTTGCTGGGCGTGTCAAAGTGACCTGTTAATTTGCATGGCAAAGGAGACCGAAACCCTCCTTATAGGGTGGTCCTTAAGCCTGGGGCCTTCCAATGGGCCAGAGCGAAAAGCGCTGTAAAGGAGAGACCTCCGTTCCCTCAGAAGTGGGTGGTCTCGTTGCCCAGCGAGAGCCAACGGCCCAAGAGGAGTTAGAAAGGGGAGACCTGCACCCTTCTGACAGGGAGAGGTCAACGGCACGGGGCATTTTAAAGGCTAGGTCCTAAGGAGCTCAAACCCACAGAGACCTCAATCCTTTTTAAAGGGGGTTCGCTCCACCTCAGGTATGGAAGGGATCCATAAAGCTTTTTTGTTGGTAAGGAATGGACCTTGATCCTTGTTTACAGGGAGGTCCTTTTACCGGGCACCTGAAGGGGGATTAAGCCTGTGAGGAGAAGTGTCGAACCCGATCCCTCGGTACAGGGGGGCGGTGTGTGCGGTGTGTGCAGCCATTGGCCGTGGCTTTTTCTTCCCTTTTCCTGCAGTTTCTTTGGTGCTTGTGTCATCTTGTTCATTTTGTCCTTTGAGTTGCTAGAAAGAGAGAGGTGAAGCGGGTTAGGTGTGGCCCAGTAGAGAGCACGTGTACAAGGTAGATTCAGATGACATTGGCAAGGTACTCGGCCCTGCCGGAAATTACCCTAATTCCTTCTTTTCGGCACCGATCTCTTTCAGAACGGAGGAGAGCTTGCGGCAGAAGGCGGGTCCAGGTGGATGCAGAGGACGCGGGCTTTGACTTGGCTGAGTGCGTGAGTGAGGAGGGCACGGGACAGCTAGTAGGACAAACCCTGAACCCTCTCAAGAGGCTGGTTTCTAGAACTACCTTCCAAATGGCAGTGTTACCTTGTGAAAGACAGGGAAAGACCCACACCCTAGTTAGAGGGCGCTCACTTTGGACCTTGGCGTGAAGAGGGCCAATGTAGGGAGGAGAAAAGGGAAAGCGACCTGAACCCTGATTACAGGGCAGTCACCCTTTTTTTAGTAAAATATACCTCCTTTACACTGTTGGGGTCGGGGAGTCCTGAATGTGAAAAGATCTGGAAATGAACAGGTAAGGGAGGGATCCTGCTGAGTGTCCCCTTTCCAATCAATCCTCCATCCCTCAGCGACACCCTTCCCGACTTACCTCCTACCCCACCAAGAAAATGACAACTTTGTGCCCCCTACCTTTACCAAAAAAGACCCCTCTGACTTGTGACGCGGTCCTGTTAGTAGGGTTAGGTGCACCCACGTGCCGGCTCTGAATACCACCGCATCTACCTACAACATCTCAACATCAACACATTTCAGAAAGGACCGCCACATCAATCTCTTCAAAGGTAGCCCGAGGAATCTCCTCTCTTT
>NW_027059540.1:0-2000 GCF_011386835.1 Chrysemys picta bellii | reverse complement strand
CTAATACCCAGTCAGCACGACCCACCTCTGTACTTTCCCTCCCAACATCTTCTGCCCAGTCAGCGCCAGCCACCTCAGTGACTTTTCCCGCCCAGCACCTCCTACCCAGTCACTGCAAGGTGCCTCAGTGATTTCCCCACCCACCACCTCCTGCCCAATCAGCAAAACCTACCTCTGGGCTTTCCCTCCCAACTCCTCCTACCAGTCAGGGCCAGCCGCCTCAGTGATTTTCCCGCCCAGCGCCTCCTACCCTGTCAGCGCCAGTCACCTGCAGTGACTTTTCCCGCTCAGCACCTCCTACCTAGTCAGCACAAACCCCCTGAGTGATTTTCCAGCCCAACTCCTCCCACCCAGTCAGCAAAACCAACCTCTGGGCTTTCCCTCCCAACACCTCCTACCCAGTCAGCACCAACCCCCTCACAGACTTTTCCTGCCCTGCACCTCCTACCCTATCAGCGTGAGCTGCCTCAGTGATTTTCCTGCCCAGCACCTCCTCCCCAATCAGCAAAACCCACCTCAGGGCTTTCAAGCCCAGCGCTTCCTACCTAGTCAGCACCAGCCCCCTCAGTGATTTTCCAGCCCAATACCTCTCACCCAGTCAGCAAAACCCACCTCTGGGCTTTCCCTCCCAACTCCTCCTAGCCAGTCAGGGCCAGCCGCCTCAGTGATTTTCCCGCCCAGCGCCTCCTACCCTGTCAGCGCCAGTCACCTGCAGTGACTTTTCCCGCTCAGCACCTCCTACCTAGTCAGCACAAACCCCCTGAGTGATTTTCCAGCCCAACTCCTCCCACCCAGTCAGCAAAACCAACCTCTGGGCTTTCCCTCCCAACACCTCCTACCCAGTCAGCACCAACCCCCTCACAGACTTTTCCTGCCCTGCACCTCCTACCCTATCAGCGTGAGCTGCCTCAGTGATTTTCCTGCCCAGCACCTCCTCCCCAATCAGCAAAACCCACCTCAGGGCTTTCAAGCCCAGCGCTTCCTACCTAGTCAGCACCAGCCCCCTCAGTGATTTTCCAGCCCAATACCTCTCACCCAGTCAGCAAAACCCACCTCTGGGCTTTCCCTCCCAACTCCTCCTAGCCAGTCAGGGCCAGCCGCCTCAGTGATTTTCCCGCCCAGCGCCTCCTACCCTGTCAGCGCGAGCCACCTCCAGTGATTTTCCTGCCCAGCACCTTCTGCCCAATCAGCAAAACCCACCTCAGGGCTTTCCTGCCCAGCAGCTCCTACCCTGTCAGTGCCAGTCACCTCCAGTGACTTTTCCCGCTCAGCACCTCCTACCTAGTCAGCACAAACCCCCTGAATGATTTTCCAGCCCAACTCCTCCCACCCAGTCAGCAAAACCAACCTCTGGGCTTTCCCTCCCAACACCTCCTACCCAGTCAGCTCCAGCCGCCTCAGTGATTTTCCCGCCCAGCCCCTCCTACCCTGTCAGCGCGAGGCACCTCCAGTGATTTTCCTGCCCAGCACCTCCTCCCCCATCAGCAAAACCCACC
This sequence comes from Chrysemys picta bellii, assembly GCF_011386835.1. Classification (NCBI taxonomy): domain Eukaryota; kingdom Metazoa; phylum Chordata; order Testudines; family Emydidae; genus Chrysemys; species Chrysemys picta. Next base: position 504 of record NW_027059540.1, on the reverse strand, counting down.
TCAGGGCTTTCACGCCCAGCGCTTCCTACCTAGTCAGCACCAGCCCTCTCAGTGATTTTCCAGCCCAACACCTCCCACCCAGTCAGCAAAACCCACCTCTGGGCTTTCCCTCCCAACACCTCCTACCCAGTCAGCAAGAGCCACCACAGTGATTATCCCACTCAGAGACTCCTGCCTAGTCAGTGCCAGCCCCTCAAAGATTTTCCCATCCAGTGCCTAATACCCAGTCAGCACGACCCACCTCTGTACTTTCCCTCCCAACATCTTCTGCCCAGTCAGCACCAGCCACCTCAGTGACTTTTCCCGCCCAGCGCCTCCTACCCAGTCAGTGCAAGGTGCCTCAGTGATTTCCCCGCCCACCACCTCCTGCCCAATCAGCAAAATCTACCTCTGGGCTTTCCCTCCCAACTCCTCCTACCCAGTCAGGGCCAGCCGCCTCAGTGATTTTCCCGCCCAGCCAGGGCCGGCTTTAGGCCAATTCCACCAATTCTCCCGAATCGGGCC
>NW_027059539.1:0-2000 GCF_011386835.1 Chrysemys picta bellii | reverse complement strand
CCGTGCCCAGTGGCCGAGAATCCCTTCCCTGGCTAGAGGCTCCTTTTTAAATTTTACTCAGCCAGCAGCTCTCCGGGTCTTCGGCGGCACTTCAGCGGCGGGTCCTTCACTCGCTCTGGGTCTTCAGCAGCACTTCGGCAGCAGGTCCTTCAGTGCCACCAAAGACCCGGAGACAAACCGCCGAAGACTACGAGTGCCGCCCGGTGAGAACAAGCCCCACATGTTTTTTTAAGTGGTTTTTTTTTTTTCAGTCATCCCTGCCGGGGCCCCGTCAAAACTGTTCGAATCGGGCCCCGCACTTCCTAAAGCCAGCTCTGCGCCCAGTGCCTCCTACCCTGTCAGCGCCAGTCACCTGCAGTGACTTTTCCCGCTCAACACCTCCTACCTAGTCAGCGCCAACCCCCTCAGTGATTTTCCAGCCCAACTCCTCCCACCCAGTCAGCAAAACCAACCTCCGGACTTTCCCTCCCAACTCCTCCTACCCAGTCAGCAAGAGCCACCTCAGTGATTTTCCCGCCCAGCCCCTCCTACCCTGTCAGCGCGAGGCACCTCCAGTGATTTTCCTGCCCAGCACCTCCTCCCCCATCAGCAAAACCCACCTCAGGGCTTTCACGCCCAGCGCTTCCTACCTAGTCAGCACCAGCCCTCTCAGTGATTTTCCAGCCCAACACCTCCCACCCAGTCAGCAAAACCCACCTCTGGGCTTTCCCTCCCAACACCTCCTACCCAGTCAGCAAGAGCCACCACAGTGATTATCCCACTCAGAGACTCCTGCCTAGTCAGTGCCAGCCCCTCAAAGATTTTCCCATCCAGTGCCTAATACCCAGTCAGCACGACCCACCTCTGTACTTTCCCTCCCAACATCTTCTGCCCAGTCAGCACCAGCCACCTCAGTGACTTTTCCCGCCCAGCGCCTCCTACCCAGTCAGTGCAAGGTGCCTCAGTGATTTCCCCGCCCACCACCTCCTGCCCAATCAGCAAAATCTACCTCTGGGCTTTCCCTCCCAACTCCTCCTACCCAGTCAGGGCCAGCCGCCTCAGTGATTTTCCCGCCCAGCCAGGGCCGGCTTTAGGCCAATTCCACCAATTCTCCCGAATCGGGCCCCGTGCCCAGTGGCCGAGAATCCCTTCCCTGGCTAGAGGCTCCTTTTTAAATTTTACTCAGCCGGCAGCTCTCCGGGTCTTCGGCGGCACTTCAGCGGCGGGTCCTTCACTCGCTCTGGGTCTTCAGCAGCACTTCGGCAGCAGGTCCTTCGGTGCCACCAAAGACCCGGAGCGAGTGAAGGACAAACCGCCGAAGACTACGAGTGCCGCCCGGTGAGAACAAGCCCCACATGTTTTTTTAAGTGTTTTTTTTTTTTTTTCAGTCATCCCTGCCGGGGCCCCGTCAAAACTGTTCGAATCGGGCCCCGCACTTCCTAAAGCCAGCTCTGCGCCCAGCGCCTCCTACCCTGTCAGCGCCAGTCACCTGCAGTGACTTTTCCAGCTCAACACCTCCTACCTAGTCAGCGCCAACCCCCTCAGTGATTTTCCAGCCCAACTCCTCCCACCCAGTCAGCAAAACCAACCTCCGGACTTTCCCTCCCAACTCCTCCTACCCAGTCAGCAAGAGCCACCTCAGTGATTTTCCCACTCAGAGCCTCCTGCCCAGTCAGCGCCAGCCCCCCCTCAGTGACTTTTCCTGCCCAGCACCGCCTACTGAATCAGCGCGAGGTGCCTCAGTGATTTCCCCGCCCACCACCTCCTGCCCAATCAGCAAAACCTACCTCTGGGCTTTCCCTCCCAACTCCTCCTGCCCAGTCAGTGCCAGCCCCTCAAAGATTTTCCCATCCAGCGCCTCATACCCAGTCAGCACCACCCACCTCTGGGCTTTCCCTCCCAACACCACCTGCCCAGTCAGCGCCAGCCTCTTCAGTGACCTTTCCCGCCCAACACCTCCCACCCTGTCAGCTGGACCCACCTCCAAGTCTCTGGAAATGAAGCAGAGATGAAGCAGAGAC
>NW_027059538.1:0-2000 GCF_011386835.1 Chrysemys picta bellii | reverse complement strand
AGGCTGGATCACTGCCCGCCAGCTGCTTGCTTGCTTGCTCACTCAGCTGCCCAGCCCAACACTCATGAACCTTTTAAAGAATTTCTACGCAGCATGCAGGCACTTCACCCTGTGACTGATCCTTTTTATTGCCAGCTAACTAGCCTCCTGTTTGTGTAATTCCCCTTTTGGAAAGGGATTGCATTGTTGGGGATATTGCTCAGCTACATTCACCTTTTGGACCAGATCATTTGCCACGCTTAGGACTACGGCTGTCGATTAGTCTCAGTTAACGCAAGCGATTAACGCAAAACAAATTAACTAGATTAATTTCAGTCCATTCAGTCCTACTTCTTGTTCAGCGAAACTCTAGACAAACAAGTTTGTTTACATTTACGGGAGATAATGCTGCCTGCTTCTTATTTACAATGTCACTTGAAAGTGAGAACTGGCGTTCATATGGCACTGTTATAGCTAATGTTGCAAGGTATTTACATACCAGATACGCTAAACATTTGCATGGCCTTTCATGCTTTGACTTGTAGGCTCTAAAATTTTACATTGTTTTGTGCAGTTATGTAAAAAAAAAATTCTACATTTGTAAGTTGCACTTTCACAATAAAGAAATTGCACTACAGTACTTGTATGAGGTGAATTGAAAACTACTATTTCTTTTATCTGTTTACAATGCAAATATTTGTAATCAAAAGTAACATAAGGTGAGCACTGTACACTTTGCATTCTGTGTTGTAACTGAAATCAATATATTTGAAATGTAGCTCAGCTCTGAATGTTAGGGCCTAGGTGACTGAGGGGTAGGAAGCCAGGCAGTGCAGTTTCCTACATTAGTGTACATTAAAGTGCTGTTGTAGGAGACATTTCTAGTCTAAAAACATGAGCAGGAGCGGATTTTGGCTAAGGAATGTCAGCGGAGAAAGGCTGTATCTGGAGGGTTGGGGCAGGGGTGAATCCACCGGGTCTGATCCTGCTGCCATTGAAACCAATTGGAGCTTTGCTGCTGAGTCCAGCTGGAGCAGGAATGGGCCCAAAGTTAGCTGCTTTGCCCAGGCCTGGCTCTTTTGTATGCATATGATCCTCACTGCCACACTGAGAGCCATGGAGTGCAGGAGCGGATGGCTGTGGGGACTGGACCACCTGGTGTGAACTCTCCAGGACTCTTTGGTAAATGACAGCATGGGCCCAGCCCTTCACTCTATGACGGCCTCTAAGCTCCCTGTTGTAGCTATTTCCAGTGAGCCTGCTATTGGCGGCAGATAGCTGGAGAAGCTGAGCTCCATACACCGTACAGTATTCTGTGTGGGGCTTCCAGGTGAGTTCTTAGAGCAGCAGGACCTGCCAGAGAGAGTTTTTTCTGCAAGAGGATGAGGTTTTCCTTGGAAGTCCTTAGAGAAATATCCCTTCCCCCAGCCTTCCCTGTTCTACAATCTGCTACTTAGCCGGTCAGCTGTTACCCTGACCCCCAGATGTGGCTGCATTTCAGCAGTGCTCTTTTTGTAGGGACGGAACGCATTTGGGGATAAAAGGTGCTATAAAAATACAGGAGGAGTTGCAGCTCTGGGCCCAGTGGGATAAGACCAGGGACGCTGGGTGACCTTGGCAGTGCAGTTGCCAGCGTTGTATTGCTCAAAAACCAGATTTTTTTTGCTGTTTTTGCATGTTCCATTTTGCAATTGATACGTCTGTATTTCCAGCTCAGTGGGCAATCGGTTTACTGGCTGATGTGGTGCCAAGTTGCTCTGTACATCTTTAGACCACTGCAGGCTGCAATCTGTCAGGGGCTTTTTGGACAAGCATATGCTTTTCTACTTATTATGCTGATCTAGTGCTCATTAATCCAGTCATCTAACTGCAAGGAGCTGACAAAGTCAGCCCTGCTCAGCCTGATGACCGGTCCTCCTTCCCCTCGAAGGAGGAGGACCCAGCTAGGCTAGATTACACCAGGGCAGAGGCAATGCATTGTCTGCCCTGCAAGCACATTCAGGCAATGGCAGAGCAGGGTG
>NW_027059537.1:0-2000 GCF_011386835.1 Chrysemys picta bellii | reverse complement strand
TGTCATCAATAGTACTGCTCCTGGGAACAAGACGTGAGTTCTCAATACTTGTCCCCTGTGAAAAGGAGAGGTGTGTCACAAATTCTGTCCCCTCCAGAAATAAAGGGAGTCTTATCAATAGTACTTGTCGTGGAAACAAGAGGTGAGTCACAAATTATGTCCCCACTGGAAACAAGAGGTGTGACATGAATACTGTCTCCCCCAGAAACAAGAGGTGTGTCATCAATAGCACTCCTCCTGGGAATAAGGGGTGTGTGCTAAATAGTGTCCCATCTGGGAACAAGAGGTGTGTCCTGAATATTGTCCCCTCTGGAAACAAGAGTTGTGTCCTGAATACTTCCACTCCAGAAACAAGAGGTGTGTAATGAATACTGACCCTACATAAACAAGAGGTGTTATCATCAGTAGTATTCCTCATGGGAACACGAGATGTGTCCTGAATACTGTCCTGTTGTGAAACAAGGGTGTTTCTCGCCCTTATGGCTTGTAGAAAGTAATATTAAAAGTGATGGCGCATGGGTCCCTGGTGCCCTCTGTTCCAGTGCCCCTGCTCTTGCCCCCTCCCTACACTTGGAGCAGCCCCTGGCCAAGCTGGTCCTGAGAACCTCTTGTCTGCTGTGCAGAGGGCAGGGGCTGATATTGGGGTGTCACAATCCTACCGCCTTTGTACCTGGTCTTTGCTGAGCTGGGGCGGGGGGGACACGAGTCTGTGATGTTGCCTCTGGGTCATGAGTGGGAGATGCTGAGTGCTGCTGATGGACTGAACAAGCCTTCTGATTAGTGAGGTCTCTGCTTAAAGTGAGAGTGTGCTGTCTCTCGCTCCCCGAACACGCACAGCCTCTCTCTCTCACATACACACTTGTACTGTTGTTGTTATGACTTCCTTTGAAAGAATAAAATTGCAGAGACTATATGTGCATGGTGCATTTCAAAGTTTAAGGATTACAGTGCTGTTAGTTTACATTTTTCTGTGGTCTGTGCATTTCTTAATTTTACTACTCAAAGAATTAAAGTTAAGATAGAAATGAGATCTAAAATGCCTAACCTGTCCTGGCTGGCATAATTGTCATTCATTATTTAAAATAACAATGATAAAGCACAATATGATGATAAAAGTCAGACAACCAAATAATAGTATCCTGCTAGAACATAAATTCTGCTTCTACTCACAACTTTAGACACTGCAGCTGAAGGTTGCTTATTTTCAAATTGTTAAGGTATTTTACAGATATCACTACAAATACACTTGTATGAACATAAATGTGGTTTCATGTATGATACTAATAGCCATGATTGAATCAAATGTTAGTGAGTCATGTACATGATTTTGATTGGTAAACATAAATGCAAAAATATGTAGATAAATAAATTTCCATTCTTAATAAAAGAGAAAACAAGACATTAATCATGTATTTTTTTTTAGTGAATGGTTTTTCATTGCGCTATGAAGCATTTACTTAATTTTGACTAGATAATGGCAATAATACAGAGTGTGTGTTAAAGAAACTCTGCTTAAAATCTGCTTATTTTCTCAATTTGTATATACACTGCTACCTCGATATAACGCAACCTGATATAACATGAATTTGGATATACTGTGGTAAAGCAGTGCGCGGGGGGGAGGGGCGGGGCTGCGCAGTCCGCTGGATCAAAGCAAGTTCAATATAACATGGTTTCAGCTATAACGTGGTAAGATTTTTTTGGCTCCTGAGGACAGCGTTATATTGATGTAGAGGTATAGCTGTACTAAAGATAGTGTACAAAATAGCAAACTTGTGTTTCTGATATCTGTGTTAAAGCTCCAGAACTGACACCCTGAGGCTTGGGAGTGGGAATGTCTTGCTGTATTATCTCCTGATTGTTCTAAACTTACATATATACAAACTCCAATTAAAGCCACATTTTCCGTTTATATTTTTTAATTTATTTTTCAATATAAGAATTAGGATTTAGCTGACAGGAATACTGTATTTAAGTTATTATGTGCAAGAAACCTGGAG
>NW_027059536.1:0-2000 GCF_011386835.1 Chrysemys picta bellii | reverse complement strand
GTGTAGTAATTTTGGAAACACGGAGTGTAGCATTGGGAGCAGCCTCTGATGTTTTATTGTCTAGCCGGCTTGCTTCCTAGAATGAAGACCCATTGAGTGGGGTGATCCACAGAGAGTAGCTCAAACCTTCAAAGTGTCAGGCCAGCAGGAGGACATTAGCACTTCAGGGTTTGGTTGGGTGTGGCAGTGATATCACAAAGGCCTTATCCTGGACCTCAGCCTATGGGTCAAAGGTGTTAGGGAGGTGGTTACCTGAGAGAGAGATGCTGACATCAGCCAGGCAGGACAGGAGCGCAGGGCCAGGGAAACCTCAGAGACCCCTTTGGCTTTGCTTTAGCAAGTCTCCTTCTCGAGGTCTCCCTTTTTAGGACTCAGAGAGTATTAGGGTTCAAGTATGTGAGTGCGAGGAGGAACCTCTTTCGAGTTTCTCCTTTTATTGATTTTACTAGAAAACAGACGTGCCTGTTGAGAAGGTAAGAACCTTGGAGAGGTTTTTAACCTGCTCAGTCTGCAGTCTGATCCATCTGGTGCCAGCTGAATTCTAGGCATGGAAAACACTAGTTCAAGGTGGCAGAATTTTATAGCCCACCTGGGATTTTGTGCCGTAGAATCACTGGGGACATTAGGGTTTGTCCTTTTCGTTTTACCATTTCCTCCATCCCTCCTTGCTTTCTCTTGTTCCCCTCCCACCACCAGGAGTGGTGTGTGTGTGTGTGTGTGTGTGTTGCTGGGGGTGCTCTTCACCTCCCCTTGTGGGAAGTTGACACTGCAAGGGCTGTGCCTCTGTGGACATCAGCAGCTCCCACTCCCTGCTGCAGGTACTGCTCTGGCTCACTGTAAATGGGGTGCTAGTGGAAGGGGAAATGGAACCCCCTGGCACTCACTAAAAGGGAAAGTGGTGGATTCTCCATCTCTTGATGTCATTGAATGAAGACTAGATGCCTTTCTGGAATGTGTGTGCCCAAAGAGTAACTATTGTACTATACAGGAAGCCTATGATATGCAGGGGCTTAGATTAGATGCTCTAAAGGTCTCATGTGGCCATAAAGTCTACTAATTTTGGAAACACTGAGTGTAGCATTGGGAGCAGCCTCTGATGTTTTACTGTCTAGCCGGCTTGCTTCCTAGAATGAAGACGCATTGAGTGGGGTGATCCACAGAGAGTAGCTCAAACCTTCATAGTGTCAGGCCAGCAGCAGGACATTAGCACTTAAGGGTTTGATTGGTGGCAGTGATATCACAAAGGTCTTTTGCAGGACCTCAGCATATTGGTCAAAGGTGTTAGGGAGGTGGTAACCTCAGAGAGAGATGCTGCCATCAGCGAGGCAGGACAGGGGCGCATGGCCAGGGAAACCTCAGAGACCCCTGTGGCTTTGCTTCAGCAAGTCTCCTTCTCGAGGTTTCTCTTGAGGACTGAGAGAGTATTAGGATTCACGTATTTGAGTGAGAGCAGGAGCCTCTTTCGAGTTGTCTCCTTTCCTTTTACTGATTTTACTAGAAAACAGACATCCCTGTTTAGAAAGTAAGAGCCTCCAAGATGTTTTGGAACCTGCTCAGTCTGATCCATCTGGTGCCAGCTGAATTCTAGGCATGGAAAACACTAGTTCAAGGTGGCAGAATTTTAATCCCTCCCTGTAATTTTGTCTGGTAGAATCACTGGGGATATTAGGGTTTGTCCTTTTCGTTTTACCTTTTCCTCCATCCCTCCTTCCTTTCTCTTTATCTCTTATTTCTTTTGTCTTTTCTCTTGTTCCCCTCCCACCACCAGGAGTGGTATGTGTGTGTGTGTGTGTGTGTGTGTGTGTGTGTGTGTGTGTGTGTGTGTGTGTGTGTGTGTTGCTGGGGGTGCTCTTCACCTCCCCTTGTTGGGAGTTGATCCAAAACTGTATGGTTGAAATAGTGCTTGGACTCCACTGACACTAGATGCTGCAATTGTGTGGTTTAGCATTAGTGTCTGGGATGACTTGGGGCAAGATCTCAACCTCCCCGCAACCCACTTC
>NW_027059535.1:0-2000 GCF_011386835.1 Chrysemys picta bellii | reverse complement strand
GGGACGAAAGCTTATTTCCAAGCCGCCAGGACTTTGCTCAAGGGTCCTGTGTGCTCTTGGCTCCTTTCCCTTAGGACTTTGCTGTGAGAACCAGGGCGGAGCACAGCATCAGAGCTGAGTGACCCCAGCCAGGCCCCCTCTACCCAGCCCCTTAGGAAAGCTGAATCGTTAGGTGGGAGCATCTCCAGGTAGGACCAAGAAAGCAGTTTCCCTGGAGCTGGAGGCAGAGCTGCAAAGAGACCCAGATTGTAGCTACTCGCTGATCCCTGCAGCAGGGCAGGGTGGTGGCCGGGTGAGGAGGTGTGTCATGGCACTGTTACTTGTGGGACAGTCTCACTGGTCGGGGGGAGGGGAAATAGACAGACTACTGCCAAACAGCCGGGGCAGGGAGTATCTTGTTCTGCAGGCCTGTTCAGCTGCTGTGATTTCCCAGGTTTATGACTCTGTTCCCTTCTCCCAAGGACAGACCCTCTTGTCTGCAAGCGGTGCCGGGGTGCTCGTGAGTGGGTTCAACCTGGGAGATTCCCTGGTTTCTGGATGAAGGTTCCAGGTGGTTTTAGGGATTTTCCAAGAGCGACCCTAGATCTACTGAACCTGGCCCTGGTTGCTGGCATTCGGCATTGGCAGGAGGGTTATATTACATGGAAGCTGCTGCTGAGAAGGAGAGGGACAAAACAGCTCCAGGTCTGAAACCAGCCCCTATGGGGGCGTTAGCGACTGACCAAGCACTCGGAAACCAGCCTGGCCCCTCTTTCAGTTGGTTCGAGCAGTGGCTTCTCTGGGGAGCAGCCCAGAAGCAAGGCCAGTGACCTTCAGCCCTGCCCATCCCATGTGTCTCTTGGTCCACACTGCTCTGCCGGGCGCCCTGTGCTGGGCCTGCAGGGCCCTAGCCCAGTTCTAGGGACAGAGGCCCGTCCATGCTATCGGCTGTGCTGTATCCAGGTCGCCTAGCTCTGCTCCAGCTCCCGGGTAATGCTCCGCAGTGCTGGGCAAGGAGGGGCTCTCCGGGATGCAAAGAAGTGGTTGCACAGCCCCTGCTTTAACCTCTGTCCTTTGTTACAAATTAGTTCATCTTATTCCAATCTCCGCCAAGTCCAAAGTGCGTGAGGCTAATTAACAGAGCAGCCTGCGCTCGATCCCAGCCCTTATCTGAAGGCATGCTGTGAAAGGTGGGGTGGGAATCCCAGAGCAGGACCTGCTCCATGGAGATACAGTATCTCCCCTTATTATCACAGTACGCAGAATCCCCCTAACTCAACCTCGCTGACTAATCAACTCCCGGGGGCCCAGCAGCTCTGCTCCCACAGTGGCAGTTACTCACTGCTCTGAGAACCAGCTCCTTTCCCATGCACTGAGCCTTGCTTGACCAATCCGGCCCCTTTGGATTTGCTGTGCCCCCCAGGTTTGCCTCTCCAGCGGGTCTCGTCAATGCCCACTGCACCAGGCGCTCCCTGCCAGTCCTTTATCATGGCTTGTCTCTCCCTCGCGCTCTATGGCCATTCTCTCTCGCTCGCTCCGTCCCCTCCAGAGGGCTGGGGGGAGTAGCATTTCAATCACGGTTATCCCAGCCCTCCTGCCCACAGACCCGGCTTCCCCTTCCTGCTCCAAGCGGCTGCTTTGCCCCAGGGATAGACTCTAGCAAAACTGGAAAAATCTCCGCAAGGGGCAACCCTGCTGTGTGAAATGGTGCAGGGCCTGTGAGAAGGGCTGCAGCGCTGGGTCTTTGACTGGTGTGTTATCGTCGCCCTGGTACATGTGGAGTCAAATTAGGGTGACCAGACAGCAAGTGTGAAAAATTGGGACGGGGGGTGGGGGGTAATAGGCGCCTATATAAGACAAAGCCCCAAATATCAGGACTGTCCCTATAAAATCAGGACATCTGGTCACCCTAAGTCAAATCGGCAGGGGTCTTTGGTTTGGGTGGTTTAGGGATGGCCCCAAAGGGTTTGCGTTGCTGGGTTTGCTCCAGGGCAGAGTGGAAAGAAAGGAGTGAGCAACAG
>NW_027059533.1:0-2000 GCF_011386835.1 Chrysemys picta bellii | reverse complement strand
CTCTAAGGCCAGCCCTGATCATCTAGTCTGACCCCCTGCATAACACAGGGTTATGAGTTCAATCCTTGAGGGGGCCATTTAGGGATCTGGGGCAAAAATCTGTCAGGAACGGTACTTGGTCCTGCTGTGAAGGCAGGGGTCCGGACTCGATGACCTTTCAAGGTCCCTTCCAGCTCTGTGAGATAGGTATATTTCCATATTAATTAATGCAGCTCTCTCCCCAGTACAGACCTGGCTGGGGGCAGCAGCAGCCCAGGCACCACCGTCCTTGCCGCAGCCCCCGGACTCCAAATGTCCTGCACCGGACACAGCTGCTCCCCACCCTCCCCCGGTGTAATGGTCAGCATGCAGGAGTCTGACTCCTACCATCTCACTTCAACTCTCCATGGGACCACCGGGTACCCTGTTGGCTTGTGGCCAAGCCCTGGGAGCTCTGTTTCCTTCTATTGAGTTGTGCAAGAGCAAGTCTTTCCCCTCCTGCCGGGTGACTAGAGCCCACTGGTGCCAGGTCCTCGCTCTGGCTGGTTTGACGAAATGGCCGCAATGGGCCGGGCCCTAGAACTTGACACCCTGGCTAGAGATGCTGCAGTCCTGAGGGTTGCGATTCTCGCAGCTTCACCAGATGCCCACAAGCTTGGCCCTTGCACTTGCTGCCGCACTTTGACTCTTGCCCACATGGCGCGTAACGAAAGGAGGCCCAGGCCCAGGGTTGATAGGCAGGAGGGAGGAAGAGCCCCATGCCGGAGCCCAGCACACTTTCCTCCTCCGGGCTCCTAGAGCAGAGGCGGCTGGTGCTGACAACTCCAAGGGAAGGCTTAAAAGCCACAGAGCAACCGAGGGTGGGGCAAGAGGAGGGGAGGACCGTGCCTGCGCGTGAGCTGCAGACAGCCACAAAGACACCAGCCAGCCTGCTCCCTGGCACACCAGACACCCACTGAAAGGATATCCGCAGACCAGCATGGGGGGCAGCTGCTGATGCTCTGTGGCCAACATCAGAAGACGGTAGGAGAGCAGGGCCAGCCCCGCTGCTGGGGCCTCTTACCATTCCCGCTCCAAGGTTGCTCATTTCACAGTGGGGCAGGAGATTTCCCCCCAAGAGGCTTTTCCCCAGCTGGTGAGAAGCAGAGAAACAGCCGGGCTCCAAAGGTGCTATTTAGCAGCCCCCTCAAGCAGCAGGACAGGTGCACATTTGGAAGAGGGAAACTGCTCTGCACACTAGCCTGGGCATCCGCCCATTTTCTTTGGCAAGTCAGGAATGGCAAAGGCTGGCCTGGAAGCAACTAAGGCTCACGCTCTAGCCTTTGTGATGCCCTACGCCCCAATCAGGTGCGGCTCTAGGCACCAGCAAAGCAAGCACGTGCTTGGGGCAGCCTATTTGCAGGGGCGGCAGGGATCCAGCATGGGAGCTGAGAACTAACAGGGGGCCCTGGGAGCTGCAGTTCCTTGGTTAACTCCCTGCCTATTTATCTAGGTTTCTCAGTTGGTGCCCATCACCACAGTATCTGAGGGCCAAGTATCTGAGTGTCATTTGTCCAGTGGGGAGGCAATCTCTGTTCCCCTGTAACAAGAGACTGACTTTTTTGTTCTAATTCAATATAAAGGTGCACGAGTGATAGTGAGCAGGGGCTTGTTTACACTAGAAAGTTGTAGTGCTTGAGCTCTACTAGTAGAGTTGAAGCAGTACAACCCCCCTAGTATGGGGACAGTCCTATCAGTATAACGGTGCTTTAGACCAGTACAGTGAGGGGAATAAGCTATATTGGTGTAAGACACTTGTATGAGGATATAACTGTGTGCACAGTAGAAGTTGTGCTGGGACAACTATTAAGGGAGATGTAAATAAATGCATCCCTACCCAAAATAGTTCTAGAACTACCAAGAACTGTGTGCAGACCAGGCCTTTAAACGTTAGGAAACACCAGAATGAAGGTTGCTTGTACCACCTTAGCACGGTGTCGTTGTGCGTATGTCTTATGATACAGACTCACAGGTGTGGCCTT
>NW_027059532.1:0-2000 GCF_011386835.1 Chrysemys picta bellii | reverse complement strand
GGGGTCAGTTCCCTTCCCCTCTCTGCATCAGTTTCCTCCAAACTACCAGGGGAAGTGGTGGTTTCTCCATCTCTTGATGTCTTCCAATGAAGACTAGATTCCTTTCTGGAGTGTGCTTTGGTCCAAAACTAGCCACTGTGCTACACAAGATGCTATGCAAGAGGCGGGGGGCGGGAGGGGTCAGATTATATGATCTAATGGTCTCTTCTGGCCTTAAAGTCTAGAAATCTCTGAAAACCGGAGTGTGGCACATTGAGCAGCCTCTGATGTTTTTATTAGTAGCCTGATTGATGCCCAGAGCTAACAGTGAGTGTGTGTGTGTGGGGCGATACAGAGGGAGCAGCTCAAAGATCCAAAGGGGCTGGCCAGGAGCAGGACATTAGCCCCACAGGGCAGGGGTGGGTGTGGCAGTGACATCACAAGGGCCTTTTGCAGCACCTCGGCTGATTGGTGAAAAGAGGTTGGGAGGCGGTGACCTCACAGAGAGTCCATGGCAACGGGCAGGCAGGACAGGCTGCAGGGCAGGGGCAATCTCAGAGACCCCCCTTGGTTTGCTGCAGCCAGTCTCCTTCCCGAGGTCTCCCCTTGAGGCCTGAGGGAGAATTCAGGTTCAGGTACGTGAGCGCAAGGAGGAGCCTCTTCGGAGTTTCCCCCTTTCCCACTACTGATTTAGCTGGAAAACAGCCGTCCCTGTTGAGAAGGTCAGAGCCTCAGAGCGGTTTGGAACCTGTTCAGCCTGAGCCATCTGGTGCCGGCCAAATTCTAGGCATGGAAAACACTAGGTTAAGGTGGGAGAATTTTCCCCCCACTTAGGCCTTTGTCCCTTAGAGTCACTGGGGACATTGAGGTTTGTGTTTCTTTTGTTTTCCCTTTTCCCTTCTTCTCTCCCTCCACAGGCGAGGAGGGGGCTGCTCTCCAGCCCTCATTGTGGGAGACCCTCACAAAGCGATGGGACAGTGATCCCCACTGGTGAGCTGGGCCATCCTTTGGGCCATGTGGTGAGACCCCTCAGCCTCCTGCCCCGCAGAGTCTCAATGCTGATTGGCTGAGCTGGGGGCTAAAGCTGGACCCTTTCTACTCCATCAGTTTACCTGACAGCTTAGAGAGTTAAACAGGCTGTAGGTCTCCTCCTGCAGCAACAGAACGGGCCTGTCCCAAGAGCCCCTCCTTGCCACTGAGTCCTGATGGCCTTTGATGAGGGCCAGGTGCCTGACAGACAATCATCTGCCCTACATGGGCTCTTTGCTTTTAAATCAGCTTCCCCTACGTAGCCTGGGCCCAGACTCCACTTAAAGGACCAGCAACCCCATGACACCTCTGCACTGACATTCGTTCGTCTACATGGAGCTATTTATCGAGGTTTCTCAGTTGGTGCCCATCACCACAGTATCTGAGGGCCAAGTATCTGAGTGTCATTTGTCCTGTGGGGAGGCAATCTCTGTTCCTCCGTAACAAGAGACTGACTTTTTTGTTCTAATTCAATATAAAGGTGCACGAGTGATAGTGAGCAGGGGCTTATTTACACTAGAAAGTTCATAGAATCATAGAATCATAGAATATCAGAGTTGGAAGGGACCTCAAGAGGTCATCTAGTCCAACCCCCTGCTCAAAGCAGGACCAATTCCCAGCTAAATCATCCCAGCCAGGGCTTTGTCAAGCCGGGCCTTAAAAACCTCCAAGGAAGGAGACTCCACCACCTCCCTAGGTAACGCATTCCAGTGTTTCACCACCCTCCTAGTGAAATAGTTTTTCCTGATATCCAACCTGGACTTCCCCCACCGCAACTTGAGACCATTGCTCCTTGTTCTGTCATCTGCCACCACTGAGAACAGCCGAGCTCCATCCTCTTTGGAACCCCCCTTCAGGTAGTTGAAGGCTGCTATCAAATCCCCCCTCATTCTTCTCTTCTGGAGACTAAACAATCCCAGTTCTCTCAGCCTCTCCTCATAAGTCATATGCTCCAGACCCCTAATCATTTTTGTTGCCCTCCGCTGGACTCT
>NW_027059531.1:0-2000 GCF_011386835.1 Chrysemys picta bellii | reverse complement strand
TTCCAATTTTTCCACATCCTTCTTGTGGTGTGGGGCCCAAAACTGGACACAGTATTCCAGATGAGGCCTCACCAATTTCGAATAAAGGGGAACGATCACGTTCCTCGATCTGCTGGCAATGCCCCTACTTATACAGCCCAAAATGCCGTTAGCCTTCTTGGCAACAAGAGCACACTGTTGACTCATATCCAGCTTCTCGTCCACTGTGACCCCTAGGTCCTTTTCAGCAGAACTGCTACCTAGCCATTCGGTCCCTAGTCTGTAGCAGTGCATGGGATTCTTCCGTCCTAAGTGCAGGACTCTGCACTTGTCCTTGTTGAACCTCATCAGGTTTTTTTCTGCCCAATCCTCTAATTTGTCTAGGTCCCTCTGTATCCGATCCCTACCCTCTAGTGTATCTACCACGCCTCCTAGTTTAGTGTCATCTGCAAACTTGCTGAGAGTGCAGTCCACACCATCCTCCAGATCATTAATAAAGATAAAGATATTAAACAAATAAAGATATTAAACAAAACCGGCCCCAGGACCGACCCTTGGGGCACTACTCCGCTTGAAACCGGCTGCCAACTAGACATGGAGCCATTGATCACTACCCGTTGAGCCCGACGATCCAGCCAGCTTTCTATCCACCTTACAGTCCATTCATCCAGCCCATACTTCTTTAACTTGGTGGCAAGAATACTGTGGGAGACAGTATCAAAAGCTTTGCTAAAGTCAAGAAATAACACATCCACTGCTTTCCCCTCATCCACAGAGCCAGTTATCTCATCATAGAAGGCAATTAGGTTAGTCAGGCACGACTTCCCCTTCGTGAATCCATGCGCATCCGGCCCCATGGACTTGTGCACGTCCAGTTTTTCTAAATAGTCCCGAACCACTTCTTTCTCCACAGAGGGCTGGTCACCTTCTTCAAGTTGTAGTGCTTGAGCTCTACTAGTATAGTTCAAGCAGTACAACCCCCCTAGTATAGGGACACTCATATCAGTATAACGGTGCTTTCTACCAGTACAGTGAGGGGAATAAGCTATATTGGTGTAAGACACTTGTATGAGGATAGAACTGTGTGCACAGTAGAAGTTATGCTGGGACAACTATTAAGGGAGATGTAAATAAATGCATCCCTACCCAAAATAGTTCTAGAACTACCAAGAACTGTGTGCAGACCAGGCCTTTAAACGTTAGGAAACACCAGAATGAAGGTTGCTTGTACGACCTTAGCACGGTGTCGTTGTGCGTATGTCTTATGCAGGGGCGGCTCTAGGCACCAGCAAAGCAAGCACATGCTTGGGGCAGCCCATTTGCAGGGGCGGCAGGGATCCAGCATGGGAGCTGAGAACCAACAGGGGTCCCTGGGAGCTGTAGTTCCTTGGTTAGCTCCCTGCCTATAGAGCCAGCCCTGGAGCAGGGAAAGAACTACATTTCCCAGCATTCCCTTGGCCACTACCAACAGGAAAGAGGGGGAGGGAGGGAGGTACCTGAGACCTCATGCTGCAGTGAATGGAGAGCTGCACTGTGAATAGGGATTCCATATTTTAACATTCCAAAAATAGGACACTCCATGGAGAGGGAGGGTAGCCCCAACCTGCCACCATCCACTCCGACTGCCCCCACAGAAACCCCAACCTATCCAACCCCCCTGCTCCAACTGCCCCACAGGACCCCACCCCCTATCTAAGCCCCACTGGTCCTTGTCCCCAACTGCCCCCTCCTGAGACTCCCCCCCAACTTCTCCCCTAGGACCCCACCCCCTACCTGTCCCCTGACAAACTCTTGGGACTCCCGTGCCTATCCAACTGCTGACTGCCCCCCCGACCCCCTGACCCATCTAACCCCCCCCTTCTCCCTGCCCCTGACTGCCCCCCTCCCGAACCACCACCCCATCCAACTCCCCCTGCTCCCTGTCCCTTGACTGCTCCCCCCGGAACCCGCTACCCGTTCTCCAACCCCCCAGCCCCCTTACCATGCCACTCAGACCAGCATATATGCTGCCATGCTCCCCC
>NW_027059530.1:0-2000 GCF_011386835.1 Chrysemys picta bellii | reverse complement strand
CATGGGGATCAACAGGGTATAAAACACAGAGATGATTTTGTCCTGGTCCATGGAGTACTTTGAACTGGGCCGTAAATACATAAAAATGACTGTTCCGTAGAAGATGGTGATGGTCGTCAGGTGGGAGGTGCAGGTGGAGAAGGCTTTCTGCCTGCCCTCCGTGGAGTTGATTCTTAGAATAGCTACCACAATGTATACATAGGAGATGACAATGGTCAGGAGAGTAGATGATATAATTACAGTAGAAAAGGTGAAGTGAACAATGTCTGTGATGTGGGTGTCAGAGCAGGCCAGTTTCAGGATGGGGGGCACATCACAGAAGAAATGGTTGATGATGTTTGATCCACAGAAGGACAAACGGAATATAAATAGAGTCTGAACTGTTGCATTTACCCAGCTGGCTAGGTACGACCCCAGCACCAGCAGCACGCAGAACCGCTTGGACATGATGACGGTGTACAGCAATGGGCTGCAGATGGCTGTGAAGCGATCATACGCCATCACCCCCAACAGGCAGCACTCACAGGACACAGCAATGCAGAAGAAGTAGAACTGCAGAGCGCACCCAGTGAATGTAATTGCTTTGCTCTCCACTGCAAAGGCCATCAGTGTCTGGGGAACGATGACGGTGGAGTAGCCGACATCTAAGAGGGCCAGGTTACTGAGGAAAAAGTACATGGGAGTGTGAAGCTGGGACTCAATCCTGATTAAAGTGACCATCCCGAGATTCCCCACCAGGATGAGCAGGTAGATCAACAGAAACACCACAAAGAGCATGACTCTCAGGGGCTGGTTGTCCGTGAATCCCAACAAGATGAACTCCGTCACGGTGGTGTGATTCCCCTTCAACATTTATCCCAGATGTGCTGTTCCCCACAAGGGAGAAAGCGAGCATTACATGGAAAGAAGAGACAAATAAAGGCTGAGTATCAATTCCTTGGGGTCATTCTGATCATATACCATGTGGTTCTTTGGTGAAATCTAACAGAGGTTTAAGACTCTATTATGGGTTTTGAACTAACAGCCATGGGTCTCTTAGCACAGGCGGTAGGAAAAAGAAAGAACTTTCTCCCAGCAGAGAGCTGGCCGGCCACGAAATGTCTGTACCTACTGTGGGCAGATTTGTGGTTCCAGGATCGGATTCCTGAGTCATCTCAGGGCCCATATGTAAATCCGTGGTAGAGATCAGCCTCGAATCAAGGGATGGCCAATGAATGATCGGGCGGTAGAAGCTTATATTCTACTAGATAGCAAAAAGAACGAGGAGTACTTGTGGCACCTTAGAGACTAACACATTTATTTGAGATAAGGTGCCACAAGTACTCCTTGTTCTTTTTGCTGATGCAGACTAACATGGCTACCCCTCTGAAACCATTCTACTAGATCGGGGTCGGCAACCTTTCAGAAGTGGTGTGCTGAGTCTTCATTTGTTCACTCTAATTTAAGGGTCCGCGTGCCAATAATACATGTTAACATTTTTAGAAGGTCTCTTTCTATAAATCTATAACATAAAACTAAACTATTGTTGTATGTAAAATAAATGTGGTTTTTAAAATGTTTAAGAAGCTTCATTTAAAATTAAATTAAAATGCAGAGCCCCCCGGACTGGTGGCCAGGACCTGGGCAGTGTGAGTGCCACTGAAAATCAGCTCGCGTGCCGCCTTCGGCACACGGGCCATAGGTTGCCTACCCCAGTACCAGAGAGAAGTCCCATATTCAGTGCTGACTGTCAAGAGCTCATCCAGTGCTGTTTCATTACAATATAATGTATTATGACTAGATTCACATACAGTTACCCAGGTTGATTCATTCCACCCCTGGCCAGTGGTACTCTGTGCACAGCAAGCTATTAAGGTGAGGATATAGGAAATAGGTGCTTGTCCACTTCCTTTTATGGGGCCAGGCTAGTAGTTTCATACAATAAGGTACGTGGCAGGCAGGCAGAATTGTAGGAAAGGGATCCGTAGTCACCATACTGAGTTGCCAGAGTGACTCGATGA
>NW_027059529.1:0-2000 GCF_011386835.1 Chrysemys picta bellii | reverse complement strand
GTTTTAATATAATATAAAAGTAAATATGAAATAAAACAATACGATAGACTCAAAATGAAACATTTTTACCTTATCAGAGCAAAACATTTTGACATTATCAAAACAAAATGAAAAAGTAAGACATATTCTGGTTAGACATCTTCCCATCCAAAATTCAATCAAAATCAACGCATTCCTGCAAAATGTTATTTTTTGTCAAATTTGCATTTTCTGACAGAATTGCTCCATCCATTGTTTTGACCATCGCTAGTTTTCATGTTTCTAAAGATTGTTTTTCAGGCTGTATATCAACGGGCTGTGACAATGGGAGGTTTCCCTAAAACACTGCTCCCCTCTTTCAGCAGTCTGCGTGTGTGACTAGTCCCACATCTAGAGGATATAAATCTAGGAACTAGACGGGGGGAGTGGGAGTTGCTGATTCGGCTGTGGATAAAGAACGATGAGTCAGATGCTCAGGTAGCATAAACGGGAATCGACTTCCGTGGATCTACATTGACCGACACCAGCTGAGGATCCAGTGTTCTTAGAATATCTACCTCCAGAATAGTCCATCACCTGCACCGCATCACTGCACATAATTAATGAAACAATCCACATCCTTGATCTCCCCCAGACACACGTGGCAAATATGCCGACTGGACACATTTCTTTACAATCAAAATACATTTTCAAAAAAATAGAAATAAAAGTTTTAATACTCTGAGACGCCCTCTATTTTGCAATATGTTATTCTTACCTAAGTAATCGCTTCCCTTTCTCAGAATGCGAGCGGCATGGGCATCATTTCCCTTGTCACTGTGCTTATTCTGCAACAGAAAAAAACAATATAAATGTGCTGTTCAGATAATCAGGACTCTGATTTCAGCGAGTCTGATCTCCACGTGAATTAGCTCTAAATGACAATTGTATCCACATGTCGGAACCAAAGGAGAAAATTTATACCATCTCCTTTGGAGCTTAAACGACAAACCTACAAGAGGGAGATGTCTGATGTTCTTGATCCCAAAGGGGATTGTTTTTGGAGGTCGGAGGGGTTGTTTATATTTGTTTTGGTGGCATATTGGGACAGAATCCTTGGAGTGCTGCCGAGTCTGAACATGAGGCCAGGCACAGGTGGGATTATTAGAACATCTTTCATGTCCCCTGGGAATAACTGCACATAATTGTGTTGCCTACAAAACCTGTGCAAACTCCCTGGTGATTCTTTTATCTCTTTTTTCAAAGTGAACCAGCTATTTTTCTCAGGCAGGAACCTGAACAATCCCTCCAGTGGCTTGCACACTAGCCTGATACTCAGGAGACATGGTCATTTCCTTTCTCCATCACAGTCTTCCTGTGTGACATAGGGCAAACCACTTAGTCTTTCTGTTCCTGCAAACTGGGGATATTAACGCTTCCCTACCTCACAAGAATGTTCTGAGAATAAATATATTAAAGCTTCTGAGATACTCTGGTGATGGGGCCATATAAGTAGAGCTGAGCCAATAACTGATTTTTCACTCGTACACCTTGCAGGCTTCCAGTTCTCAACTTGAGAGAGAGACAAGGTGGGTGAGGTAATAGCTTTTATTGGACCAACTTCTGTTGGTGAGAGAGAGATCAGCTTTTGAGCATACACAGAGCTCTTCCTCAGGCTCTGGAAGGAACCAAACCCCTTTCCCACCACCCCCGGGAGGCAATGTAAATATTTATTTAAAAAAAACACAGTACTACCTGGATCTTACCATTATTAGCCTCCAGTCCTTCCTGGGAACTGAAAAAGTTGTCTGAGCTGGTCAGGTAGCACCAGCTTCCCCAGGGCAATAACCATTCGCTTTGGCACTGGCCTGGCTTTCCTCAATCGAGGCTTGTGGCACTCGAGGGTTGGGGTGATCTCATCACACATTCTGAAGTTCTGAAGCCATCGTTCGTCATCCCAGTTATCCAAAATCATGCAATCTCACGACACCATGCTGGTTCTCCTGGACCAGAAATGGCAGTCCATCCATGGGCATACCTTG
>NW_027059528.1:0-2000 GCF_011386835.1 Chrysemys picta bellii | reverse complement strand
TTGGTACAAGGAGGGAGGCCACCATCAGTTCCTCCAGCTGTGTTTTGGGGTGGAAGAGCCCAGCCCAGTAGCCACACTCCAAGGCGACCTCTGAGCAGAACTACTGGATCAGGCCTCTGCAGATGAGCTAGGCACGGGGGATGCCTAATTTGAGAACACACTGGGGCTTACACATGAGCTAGGTATCAGGACTTAGGCAGCTCCTCCTTTTTCCCCCTTTTAAAGATGGGCACTACATTAGTCCTTCTCCAATCTTCTGGGACCTTTCCTGTCATCCATTTGTGAGCAAATATTTTTGCCAAATTATTATTGAGGGACTCTTAGGATCACAGTTACCCTTTAAAAAGCAGATGATGGAGCAGATGATGTGGGAGTTGATTCATAAAGAATTAAAAGGGAGTAATGTAATTAACACAAATCAACATGGGTTTATGGAAAATAGATCCTGTCAAAGTAGCTTGATATCATTTTTTGATGCAATTGCATGTTTGGTTGATAAATGTAATAGTGCTGGCATAATAAACCTCTGTAAGGCATTTGACTTGGTACCACATATTTTGATTAAAAAACTAAAACATAAAATTAACAAGGTACATATTAAATGGATTAAAAACAGGCTGATAGGTCTCAAAATGTAATCGTGAGTAGGTAATCAGCATTGAGTGGATGTATTTCCAACAGGATACCACAGGGATAAGTTCTTGGGCCCAGGCTATTTAATATTTTATTAATGAACTAGAAAAAAAACATAAAATCATCACTGATAAAGTTTGCAGATGACAAAAATTGGGGACTGGTAAATAATGACAAGGACAGGTTACTGATTCAGAGCAATCTGGGTTGCTTGGGAAACTGGGCACAAGCAAACAATATGTGTTTTAATACGGCAAAATGTAAAGTGTAGATCTAGGAACAAAGAATGTAGGCCGTAATTACAGGATGGGAAGACTCTATCCAGGGAAGTAGTGACCCTGAAAAAGACTTGTGAGTCATGGCGGATAATCACCTGAATACGAATTCCCAGTGTGAAGCTGTGGTCAAAATGGGTAATATGATCCTGGGATGCACGGAATATTGAGTAGGAGTACAGAGATTAATTTACCTCTGTATTCGGCACTGGGGTGGCTGCTGCTGGAATCCTGTGTCCAGTTCTGGTGCCCACAATTTGAGAAGGATGTTGATAAATTGGAGAGGGGCCAGAGAAGAGTCACAAGAACGATTAAAGGATTAAAAACATGCCTTTTAGTGATAGACTCAAGGAGCTCAATCTCTTTAGTTTAACAAAGAGAAGGTTAAGGGGTGACTGGATTACAGTTTATAAATACCTATTGGGTGGGGGAACAAACATTTAATAATGGACTCGTCAGTCTATCAGTGAAAGATATAACATGACCCAGTGGCTGGAAGTTGAAGCTACACCAGCGGTTCTCAACCCGCAGCCTGCATGCGGCCCTATTAGCACACAGCTGCGGACCAGCTCAATTGTGTGCTAAAGGCTGGCCCACATGCCGGGGTCCCAGGTTCCTGACTGCCCAGCATGGAGGGGTCTGGGCTGCCCTGCCACCCAGTGCAGCAGGGGCAGGGGTGGGGCTCCCGGCCAGCCCAGTGGGATCAGGGGCCTGGGGCAGCTGACTCTTTCATTTGATTGTTTATACTTTATTAACTTCTATCCTCTCCTCTTTACTAGGATATAGTAATAGATCCTCCCCTATGGGATATCTCTGTCCAAACTGGGTGCTCCCCCGCACCTGCCGGCTTTCCCCCACGCCTCAGTTTAAAAACTCCCCTACGACGTTTTAAATGTTACATGCCAGCAATCTGGTTCCATTTTGATTTAGGTGGAGCCCATCCTTCCTGTATAGGCTCCTCCTTTCCCAAAAGGTTCCTCAGTCCCTAATAAACCTAAACCCCTCCTCCCTACACCATCGTCTCACCCACGCATTGAGAGCCTGCAATTCTGCCTGTCTAACTGGCCTTGTGTGTGGAACTGGAAGCATATC
>NW_027059527.1:0-2000 GCF_011386835.1 Chrysemys picta bellii | reverse complement strand
ATCTGTGACTGCTCACTGTGCAATTCCACTGAGCTGGTTATGGCATCAGTGTGCCCCCTCCTCCCCCAGTCCCTTCTGCACCAGCCTGACTTCTCTCAGGACTGGCTGGTTAATGCAGATTTCAGAGGTCAGCCTAGCCATGGCAAACAAGGCGACAGATGACTATGGCAGTAGATTCTGCCTAGGATGGCAGGGGCAGCCAGGCCAGACCTGAGTGGTGCTGTGACCCTGCATGCCAGTTTGCAATGCCACTCACTCAGATTTGGCCTGGCTGCCCCGTGTCACGATGCTGAGGAGGCCAGGCCAAACCTGACTGATTGGCACTGTGATCTCACACTTGGTCCCCAAACTTCTACCATAACCACTGAACCATCAGAAGGCTCAATGTGCCCCTCCTCCCCAGAAAGGCAAACACAGCTCCCAGGGGATTAAGCCCCCCTCCAGTTGAGATCTTCTCTTCTAGGAGGACAGAGGGGAGTGGCACACCGAAGTTTTGCCTAGGGCAGCAGATTGTTTTGAGCAGCCTCTGGCAGAGTGGGCATTAGAGCTGAGCCAGCCAAGAGTTCAAACCAAACCTTTTCTGTATTTTCCATGTCAAAACAAAAACCAAAATGACAAAACATGTAATTTGATCCAAAATGAAGTGTTTTTTTTTTAATTTTGCATAATTTTTCAGGTGTTTTACACACATTAAAGCATTAGCTAAATTTCAAAACAAATCCCCTTTTTGAAACAAAAAGTCTAAATATTTTGTTTTGACATTTCTGACCATTTTTTGGTCCAAAACAATGTGCAAAATTCTACCCAAATTCACAAATAGCTTCAGTGCCCTGAAAATGCATTTTTCGGCATACTTACTATTCATCAGCTGTAGCTGTTATATGTGAGACTATATGCAGGCAACTGAATCTGACAATTTGGCCACTGTGAATATGTTTTAACATTGTGTGATGTTTGTTAACTGCCTGGAGAACTAAACTGCATTGCATGTGCTCTTAAATCTGGTTGAAGAATATACAGAATCTTCTGCAGACAGCTTGGGCCTCCATGCTATAGTCTGTTTTTTTGTCAAATTATCTGACGAAATACTTCTTCATTTACAGTCTCACACAGCAGGAGGAAGATAAATATGCCTGTGTCAACTAAAAATGGATTCTTTCCTCTCTGTTTTTCTTGCTAGATGGTGTAAATCAGGGGCAGGAATCAAAGACACCACAAGCCCCAAAGTTGGGGGTGAAAGTTGGTGTAAATCAGGAGCAGAAACGAGAGACTCAAGGAGCCCCAGCACCAGGGGAGAGGGATGGTTTAACTCTGGAGCAGGAATCAGCATCTCAGCAAGATTCAGAGCCAAGGGAGAGAGAATTCTGTACAGGTAGTGCCTCTTATAATGTGGCATTAACTGTCTATAACTTAACTTTGATCCTTTTAACCAATAACATATAATATTATTTGATTTACAATAACTTTCTCCTCTCTCGATTTCTCTTCTCGTACCACTAAGTGCCAATCCATGATGAAGAAGCATTTGATTTTTCTCCTCATTGGGTACTGTTCATTAGCTTAGGAATTAAAATTAAATAAAAACAGTAATTTAGCACTGAAAAGTAGACCCTTTTTGCCCCCAATGATCACAGTAGCAGAATAGCACAGACTCTTCATACTTCCCATATAATTAATACTCAGTAGACTCTTGTTCCTGGGGTATATTTGAATATGTTTTTAGTATGAATGCTAGGTGTCCCCCCAATTATTCTTCATAATGAAAATTGTTCTTGCTAAGCAAAGACTGAAGGGTACAATAGCTTACTTTGGAGAATTCCACTGAGAATGGAATTCTCCACTGAGAATTTTCCTCTTCCAAAATGGCCACCCTCTTCCATTGTTCTCCAAGGGACTGAAGTCATAATTACAGTCAGTTGTTGGCTATTTTGGATAGGTTTCTTTCTCTGTGTTCTCAAGAGGACTCAGTGCCTCCACCTCCTCACAACTTAGGCTGACCA
>NW_027059526.1:0-2000 GCF_011386835.1 Chrysemys picta bellii | reverse complement strand
TGCTGCTGGTAGAGGCCAGCCATAAATGACTGTCTCCCAACAGAATGAGGGCAAAGCAGGAGGGGAACTGTGCCCTAACCCTTGTCTAGATTTAGAAAAAAGTGTATGTTCGAACTAAGGTAGCTACCTAAAGTTAGCAAACCTCATTAGAAACACCATTTGCCACTTTGTGTAGATGCAGTTCTACACCTTTTAAAATGTACTAACTGACTGGGTTCAACCCTAGGGCCCTGTGCAGCTGTTTTGTTCTTGTTGTAATGGGAGTTAATTAGTTGCAAATTAATTTGAGTAAACACAAATGATCATAAACACTAATGGAGACCACGCACAAAAATTTCATTAAGACAAACATTTGTTTCTGTTTCATATGATGCGTGCTGGATCTACACAAAAAATTTAGATCTACCTAGCTACATCATTCTGGTGTGTGAAAAATTCCCACCCCCGAGTGCTGTAGTTAAGCCAACCGAACCCCCAATGCAGACATGGCAAGGTCAACCAAGCTCCCACTGCTCAGGGCGGTGGGTTACCTACATCAATAAAAAAAACCCTTGCATTGTTGTAGGAAGTGTCCGTAGCACCCTTAGTGTGGACATGGTCTGAGTTAACTCTACTGGCACCTTTTTAAAGCAGCTGTTTGTTAAACTGCAGTAGGAGCAGCTCTGTGATCTAGCCACAGGCACGTAGAATGACTCCAAACTCTGCACTCCTGCAACCCGTTGCCCTCTCTCCAAGTTCCATGTACGTTGCTACACCTTTACTTTTAACAACTATTTTGTTATTGTTCTGTCTTTTCCAGAAGAGTTTCATTACTAGCTGGGGCCAGAGGTTACAGGTGCCTGGTTCATATCACCTTAGCATTGCAGCTGGTTAGTCCTCACAATTCTTTTTTCTTTTTCTTTTTTTATCTTTTTTGGCTGAAACTATCCAATGAATTTCAACCAAATTTGTGAATACTTTCAGTGGTCCCAAAAAAGCATATTGGGGAGAATTTACTATTCACTGAAAATATTTTGCACAGCTCTATTCAAAAGTTCTGGTCTTCAGACACATCTCCCATTTCTTGTTTGTGTTGTCGCTGTTGGTGGGCGAGTTGCTTCCACCTGGCTGCTGTTTAGCGAAGGTTGTTTGGCGTCTGGATGGCTCATCCAACACAATATCATATGGCAGAACCCATTCTGTACATCAAACAGTGAACACTTCTGCCATGGGTAAATAAATGACCTCAGTAACTGATAATGGGCAGTGATTGTGTAACACTGACAGACCCCAGTCGTCGACAGGCAGGATCGAACCTGGGACCTCTGGAGTTAAATGCATGAGCCTCTACTGCATGAGCTAAAAGCCACATGGCTCTTAGCTAAGACTTTAGCAGACTCGTTAATCTTTCTCTAAGTGGCCTCAGTGCCACTAGATGGGCCAGAACACCATACCCAGGAGGTGTGTGGGTTACAGTTGGAATAAGTGCAAATCCTTGGTTTAACTGGAGATTTTCTAACTATTACAAGGCTGTTGAGCCAGTCTGTACTAGTTTCAACAAGTGTAATGATTCCTCTTTTTGGCAGGTGTGCTAAATCCTTCTTCAGCAGGTCCATCAGGGCTACTGGAACTCTGCTTCAGTAATCTCCTGGGCTGCATATGGGGGTCTCTTTCTAACTTCAGCCTGCCTTCAGGTGCCCATCTCCTTGGAACATGTCTTTAGAGTCTGGTACACGTTGACTGTTCTCCCTCCTCTCTCACCTTGAGGATATTCTGTGCTTGTCCTGTGATTAGACCCATGGCTTGCAGTGTCCTGTTGCCCCGCAGTGGGTGGCACTCTTGTGTGTCAATGTTATGGGATGTACAGACTCCATGCTGGCTTGGCAACTACAGGGTTAATGGAGAACTGACTACCTGCTCAGCTGGGGCTGATTGATGGCCTTGCAGCAGCTGTAAGGGTAAAAGGACTGTAAGGCAGGAGGGCAGGGTGGCTGCCAGAGAGACAGCAGGACTAGAGAGGA
>NW_027059525.1:0-2000 GCF_011386835.1 Chrysemys picta bellii | reverse complement strand
CAGAGGATTTGCTTGGTACAAGCTTCTCTATTGCGTCTTCTAGCTCCTATATGAGGAAGATCTTTCTAAAGCCATGGTACTCAGTTCTATGTGCATGTTTTTGAATTATCTTTGTCTTTCCTCCTGAATACTCCATCTTGCATGTTTTTGCCATGTTCTATCCTCATCATCATATATGAGCCTGCTCATCTTGGCATAATGTTTGAACAGCATATTCACAGGCTTTGTCGTCTAATGCCTCCACACCTTTACTTTTCAGGATATTGGTGTTATTTAAATTGCAGGCCTTTCTCTGTTCATTCTCAATTTGCTTCAGTATCATCCATAAATCTTTTTTTCTGCAAGGATCCAATCTTATTAAAGTAAACTGGTTCTATGTTAAAGTGACTATTTACAGAACTGCAGCAATGGCAGCTTAGCATTCAAGCCCTGTGCACACAGACTGGCCTGCTGGTGCCTCCTCCATACTCTTCCCTCCTGCAACTTGTGCTCCTCCCTCTAAGTTCTATGCTGGTTGCTACAATTTCTAGCCATCATTCAACCTTTGTGACATTAGTGGTCCTGTCTCCTGGGTAGAATGTACTGCTACTCTGGGCCAGGAAGCATGACTGCTGAGTATATATTCATCCTCACTTTCTGCCCTAATGTGATGTACACAGAAGAAAAGTGGGGGCAAGGAAACCATCAGACAGAGCAGTAAACAGGGGAGGTGGGGAGAAGGAGGAATTTCCTCATTGCCTGAAAGACTTCATATGAGCACAGTTGGATGAATTATTGATTTTTTTTTTTTGGTTTGGTGGCAGTTCCAAAAAAATTTTGTAAAATAAAATTTGGTTAGCATTAAAGTAAATCTAATTTATTTTTTTTAATTTGGTGACTCAAAAAAGTTAATTTGGGGCCTGTTCCAGAGCAGGATTTCAAACTTGGCTTTCCCACATCCACTGGACTACATGTTATGGGAGGACTGGGGGAGGGAACAGCAGCACCATCTCCTTCTTCTCCTCTGGCCATTTTATGAATGGCTGAAACTACTCATGTCAAATTTGCAATAAGAACGAGGAGTACTTGTGGCACCTTAGCGACTAACAAATTTATTTGGGCATAAGCTTTCATGGGCTAAAACCCACTTCATCAGATGCACGGAGTGGAAAATACAGTAGGAAGATATATATATATATATATATATATATATATATATATATATATATATATATATACACAGAGAACATGAAAAGATGGGGGTTGCCATACCAACTCTAACGAGACAAATCAATTAAGGTGGGCTATTATCAGCAGAAGAGAAAAAACTTTTGTAGTGATAATCAGGATGGCCCATTTCAAACAGTTGACAAGAAAGTGTGAGTAACAGTAGGGGGAAAATTAGCATGGGGAAATAGTTTTTAGTTTGTGTAATGACCCATCCACTCTCAGTCTTTATTCAAGCCTAATTTGATGGTGTCCAGTTTGAAAATTAATTAATTTTCCCCCTTGTATCTCCTTTCTGCAGAGAGACAAAAAGCCCTTCAGTACATCGAATCAAAGCTAAATATGCAGAAATACAGACGCAGGAAACTAAAGCTGAGAGATGTCCTGGAAATCACCAAAGAAAGTGTAAAGAACTGGACTCCCCAGACAACAGGAGATTTACCGTGGCATTTCCTGAGGAAGCTCATGGCTCTGAATGGGACAGCGAGGAACACAAGCCTTGAGCACAGGGCACCTGGTGATCAAACACTCATTATGGACAAAGAGGAGCTGGGTATTCATGAAGATTTTTTTTTTCTCAGTGACACAGACACCAGTGATTCACTAAACCCCCTCGATGTTCTCTGTGCCGTTCTTCTTTGCTCAGACAGTTTCCTGCAGCAGGAAATCCTGTCCAAAATGTCCATGTGCCAGTTTGCCCTCCCTCTGCTGCTACCTGCCCTCGACACCCCCAAGTGCACCTTAATGCTGTGGGCCATGAGGGACATTGTGAGGAAGTGGAGGCCGCACTCCCT
>NW_027059524.1:0-2000 GCF_011386835.1 Chrysemys picta bellii | reverse complement strand
GGGCGGAGCCAGATGGTTTATTAAGATCCCACTATTTTTTTTCCAGAGGGGGGAAGATACTTTTAAATTAAAAAGGACCTAGAGGCTGTGGCGGGGACACCAGATTGCAGCAGCCATTTGGGGAGTCAAACCAATGGTCTCTTGCCCCTCTGCTTGGGTTTGCTCCGTCTACCCTGTTTCCCCGAAAATAAGACAGTGTCTTATATTAATTTTTGCTCCCAAAGATGCGCTAGGTCTTATTTTCAGGGGATGTCTTATTTTTCAGAAATGAAAAATGCCTTATTATCGGTGGATGCCTTATTATCGGGGAGGTCTTATTATCGGGGGGATGCCTTATATTACAACGGGAGGCAAAACTGTAAGTAGGCCTTATTTTCGGAGGATGTCTTATTTTCGGGGAAACAGGGTAGTAACCTCCCTCGGCCAAAGCCGGTAACCTCCTTCTGCTTTTTAACCCTTCTGCGCATGCGCTAGGAAATGCATGCAGGGGAGAACAACCTGGGGAGACGGGCTCGCGATACCCGGGCAATAAATGCTCCTTCTGCTCTGATAACATTTCAATATTTCCCTCGTTTACGTTTTCCTCTCTGCTTCCTTTGCTTTTGCACCAGCCCCTTTCCTAGGTGCCCTGCAACCTTCCTTTCCAGGCACACCTGAGGAGCGCCTCCTTCCAAACATCTCCAGCCTTTGTTTAACAAAGCGGCCAAACGGCAATCGATGGCTGATACCTCGGCGATGAAAGCTGGGGAGGTGTTCTGCAACGCCGGCTTGCAAAATAAACAAAATAACTAAACATCGCTCCAGCCCCATGCTCGCGGCGGTGAAGGTGGTCACCAAGTGCCCTGTGTTGCACGAGGACGGGTTGTATTTTCTGTTGCATGGGTGGAAAGGAGCTCCGGGAACTGTCCGATGGGCAGGAGCAATTGCAGCGAGCACTTGAATTCATCTCTGGTGTCTTACTAGGTTTACTGCTGTTTCTCTGGCTTCTAGTAGCGCCTGTTCTGGTACAATGCAGCCAGCGGCCTCCCTCCTCGCTTCACACACTGCGGCGGCGGCGGCAAACAAACTAGTCCCGTAATGCACCAACCCCACCCCTCGCGCACTAGCCCCCTCCACCCGCGAGCCCGCAGCTCTGCTTGGCGGGAAAGGTGGAGCCCTATAAAAGCAGCAGTGTGGGGCGGCTGCCTGCTCTTTGCAGTGCTGAGAGGGAGGGAGACGGGCTCGCTCGGTAGCAGTCGCTGCACCGCCTCCTAGTCAAGCCCCCTCCCTAGCCCTCCCCTTTTGCAACTGGGAGCGGTTTCTGCCACGCAGCGTAGCAGTTTGGTAAACTGTTTGTTAACTTGCTACCGCCTGTCCATGGGGTTGCGAATCAGGAGGGGATGGGGTATGTGGTCAAAAACGATCCCGATCTGCTTCCTGACCGGAGTGGCCGCTTTCATTGCATCCGTGAAAGGGGAGGTAGGGTTTGTGGGTATGGAGCGTGCCCCTGAGCCCAAGGTGAGACCACAGTGGCCCCTTTTCATTTTTTCCACTGGCTTCTCCGTGCTTAGTTCCAATGACTGGGCTGCTCATGCACCTGTCACTGGTCCAGGGATGGTTGCAAAACGGGAGGGATGGGGTTTGTGGTTGAAAACACTCCTGGTCTGCTTCCTCTGGGGGATGGTTGCAAAACGGGAGGGATGGGGTTGTGGTCGAAAACACTCACACTCTGCTTCCTCCTGGCTAATGTGCCAAATTGATCTATTGCATGATTGAGGCATGCTGTTTCACTTTTTTGTGTGTGAATCCGTGAAAAGGGAGGTAAGGTTTGGGGGAACGGAGCATTCCCCTGAGCCCAAGGTGAGACCACAGTGGCCCCTTTTCATTTTTTCCACTGGCTTCTCCGTACTTAGTTCCAATGACTGGGCTGCTCATGCACCTGTCACTGGTCCAGGGATGGTTGCAAAACGGGAGGGATGGGGTTTGTGGTTGAAAACACTCCCGGTCTGCTTCCTCTGGGG
>NW_027059523.1:0-2000 GCF_011386835.1 Chrysemys picta bellii | reverse complement strand
TCTGGATCTAGTGGCAGCTTCAGTTTGCTGGCAGGAGACTGTACATGAGACCTTGCAGTTGCGGGGGTGACACAGGCACTAACATGTGCATGGGAGTTTGAGCAACAGGGCAGAGGCCTGTGTGGGGTAAGGAGGGCAGGGATTTGGGAAGCAAGAGCAGAGGATCAAACCCTTTCTTAATGTGGGTCGGGATGATCCCCATTTCAAAGATAGAGAAAGTGAGGCACCAGGTGGGAGAGTGACCTGGCCAGGATCACGTTACCGCTCAGTGGCAGGACTGCAAACAACCTGTTCCCTGATCTCCTCACTGGACGCTGCTGCCCCTCCTGTATGACCCCTCCAGCCATCCTCGCCCACAGGCCATCCCCACCGCTCTCCAATACCAGGCTGTTTCCACAATGGAAGCAGGCTTGTAACAGAGTTCACTCAGCGATAGGTGCCCCTTCCTTCAAGGCCTGGGGTCACAGATTTCTTGGGCTAGCACGCCCGCCAGCAGGTTTTTGGCTGGGAACTCAGCCCTTCGGCCAGGCGACCATCTTTTAGTCCCACTCCTTCCTGGGTCACGCTCATCCCAAACTAAAAGTCAAAAAATGTCTTTAACTGAAACAAGATCCTCTGTCCCTTGGGGGCTTTTCCTCAGCCTGACTTTGGCTCGGCCTGCCCTTGCTGGCCTTGGTAGCCCTTTCTATGGCCCTGTACATCCCCTTCCTTAGAGACCGTGGGAGAACCAGTCCTACCCTGGATTCTAGGTTCTGCCCCAAGGCCCTGTACCGAACAGCTAGGCCTGCTCCTGTACCTTTGTTGCGGTTTCCCCTGGTTTCCCCTCAGCTGGAGCTCACTCTGTAATCCATTTGGCCTAGCTCCAGGCTTTATAGCCCACAGGCCAAGCCCCCCGTTATATACCCTCCTCCTTAGAACCTGGCCCACGCGGGGGCAAGTTCTATTCTTCTCCAAGCTTCATCCCTCCTCATCTCATTGCTGTCACCGGCTGCGCGCTTGTACAGCCTGTGCGCAGTGTCTGCAGCTCCACTGCCAGCTCGCTCGGGGCAAACCTTCTCTTCTGCAGTATCCCGACGCTCTTCCTGCAGCCACTCAGTCTCATGAACAGCTGCTTGCAGAGCCTCTTCTGAAGCCTTTAGCGTCTTCTGTTGTCTTTTTGCTACTGCCGCTGCATATGCCAAAACCTTTTCGGTCATGGTCTGAGAACCCACCATGGACTGCTCCACCCTTGTGTTTGTCCCTCCTCCAGTCTGCTTCATCTCTGGGCCAATCATTTCATCCTTCATCTCCCTGCAGCACCCGACAAGGTGTGTTGGTGGAGGGTCTGCAAGGTCCATGGCCACCCCAGCCACCTCCACCTTGCCTGCCTCATGGGGGTTTGTGTCAGAGGACACCTTCTCCTTTCTTTCTAACTTCTTAGGGCCCTGGCCCCTCGTTCAGCCACTCACAATTTCCTAAGCAGGCCGTGTCTTTTGATATGGCCTGCTTCTCTGCCCCCAAAACAAAGAACTCTTGCTCCCATCTTGGCATTAGGCCACGCTTGTACACTTTCTCATGCCCTTCTCCCTGGGCTAACCTTCTCAGCACAGCCCAGGCATGCTCTCCTTCTCTGCTCTTTTTGTCCATGGGCATAGCAGACCCTGGATTGATTTCCCTTTGCAGGATCTCTCACAGGTATTGCTGCTGCTGCGTCTGCACTTCCTTCTGCATCTGTTGGTTTTCTAGGAGCTGCTGGAGAAACCCCTACATCTGCTTTGGCTGCTTAGCCAGTCCCTGGAACTGAAGTGGGAAATCCAGCGACCAGCTTGGTCCCTTGATACACCTGCTTGGGGGAGGGATAGCTCAGTGGTTTGCGCATTGGCCTGCTAAACCCGGGGTTGTGAGCTCAATCCTTGAGGGGGCCATTTAGGGATCAGGGCAAAAAACTGTCTGGGGATTGGTCCTGCTTTGAGCAGGGGGTTGGACAAGATGACCTCCGGAGGTCCCTTCCAACCCTGATA
>NW_027059522.1:0-2000 GCF_011386835.1 Chrysemys picta bellii | reverse complement strand
TTCCTTGGTGAATATAGCTAAACATAAGACATTGATTCCAGATCATAGCTAGCCATGTATTTCTCATGGAATTCTCCTGCAACTGTGATTACCATGCATTGCTAGCCATTTGGCAGAGATCGGTTCGTGACAATTGCTAAACATGAAACATTCATTCCAGAGGACACCTAGGCACGAATATTTCCAGGCATTATCCTCCAAATGCCTTTCGCAGCTATTTGTCAGAGATATCTTCGTTCAAATTGATAAACATGTGCTTTTCACTCCCTATCTC
Source organism: Chrysemys picta bellii (assembly GCF_011386835.1). Taxonomy (NCBI): domain Eukaryota; kingdom Metazoa; phylum Chordata; order Testudines; family Emydidae; genus Chrysemys; species Chrysemys picta. The sequence continues at coordinate 1,726 of NW_027059522.1, read as the reverse complement.
TGCTAGAACGAATGTCTCCTGGATCGTCCTCCAAATGCAAATCGGATAGAGGGCTGGGCATTTGGCAGAGATCCCGTCGGGACAATTGCTAAACATGAAACATTCATTCCATTTCATAGCTAGTGACGAATTTCCCATGGAATAATGCTGCAAATGCTATTACAGAGTACTGCTGGGAATTTGGCAGACATGCCTTGGTGAATATAGCTAAACATAAGACATTGATTCCAGATCATAGCTAGGCATGTGTTTCTCGTGGAATTCTCCTTCAACTGTCATCAGGATGCATTGCTAGCCAGTTGGCAGAGATCCCTTCGTGACAATTGCTAAACGTGAGCCGTTCGTTCCAGATTACACCTAGGCACGACTTTCTCCAGGAATTAGCCTCCAAATGCCATTCGGATGACCTGCTGGGCGTTTTTCCGAGTTTCGTTTGTGACAGCGTCTAAAGATGAGAAACTGAATCCAGATAACTGCTAGGGATGAATTTCTCCTGGGATCGTCCTCCAAGTGCCATTCGGATGCACTGGTGGCAATTTGGTAGAGATCCGTTCGTGACAATTCCTAAACATGAGATATTCATTACAGGTCATAGCTGACAAGGACTTCTTCATTGTATCCTCCTCCAAATGTCATTAGGATGCACTGCTGGTAATTTGGCAGAGATCCGTTCGTGACAATTGCTAAACATGAAATATTCATTCCAGATCACACCTAAGCACGAATATCTCCAGGAATTATCCACCAAATGCCTTTCGCAGGCACCGCTGGTTATTTGTGAGAGATACCTTCCCCTTCAAATTGATAAACATGTGCCTTTCACTCCCTATCTGTGCTAGGGACGAATATCTCCTGGATCATCCTCCGAATGCAAATCGTATAAAGAGCTGGGCATTTGGCAGACAGCCTTTCGTGACACTTGCTAAACAGGAAAAATTCATTCAAGATCGTAGAGAGGCACGAATTTCTCATGGAATCCTCCAGCAAATGTCATTAGGATGCACTGCTGGCAATTTGGCAGCGATCCGTTCGTGTCACTTGCTAAACATGATGCATTCATTCCATTTCATAGCTAGTGACGAATTTCCCATGGAATTCTGCTGCAAATGCCATTACAGAGTACTGCTGGGCATACGGCAGAGATTCCTTGGTGAATATAGCTGAACATAAGACATTCATTCCAGCTCATAACTAGGCATGTATTTCTCATGGAATTCTCCTGCAACTGTCATTAGGATGCATTGCTGGCCATTTGGCCGTGATTCCTTCGTGAAAATGGCTAAACATGAGCCGTTCATTCCAGATCATACCTAGGCACGACATTCTCCAGGAATTAGCCTCCAAATGCCATTCGGATGACCTGTTCTGCATTTCCCCGAGTATCGTTTGTGACAGCGCCTAAAGAGGAGAAACTGAATCCAGATAACTGCTAGGGATGAATTTCTCCTGGGATCGTCCTCCAAGTGCCATTCGCATGCACTGGTGGCAATTTGGCACAGATCCATTCGTGTCAATTGCTAAACATGAAACATTCATTCCAGAGCACACCCACGCACGAATAGCTCCAGGAATTATCCTCCAAAAGCCTTTCGCAGGCAGTGCTGGCTATTTGTCAGAGACCCTTTCGTTCACTTTGATACACAGGTGCCTTTCACTCCCCATCTCTGCTAGGGACGAATGTCTCCTGGATCGTCCTCCAAAGGCAAATCGGATAGAGAGCTGGGCA
>NW_027059521.1:0-2000 GCF_011386835.1 Chrysemys picta bellii | reverse complement strand
GCAGAGATCGGTTCGTGACAATTGCTAAACATGAAACATTCATTCCAGAGGACACCTAGGCACGAATATTTCCAGGCATTATCCTCCAAATGCCTTTCGCAGCTATTTGTCAGAGATATCTTCGTTCAAATTGATAAACATGTGCCTTTCACTCCCTATCTCTGCTAGAACGAATGTCTCCTGGATCGTCCGCCCAATGCAAATCGGATAGAGGGCTTGGCATTTGGCAGAGATCCCTTCGTGACAATTGCTAAACATGAAACATTCATTCCAGAGGACACCTAGGCACGAATATCTCCAGGAAGTATCCTCCATATGCCTTTCGAAGGCAGTGCTGGCTATTTGTCAGCGATACCTTCGTTCAAATTGATAAACATGTGCCTTTCACTCCCCATCTCTGATAGGGACGAATGTATCCTGGATCGTCCTCCAAAGGCAAATCGGAAAGAGAGCTGGGCATTTGGCAGAGATCCCTTCGGGACAATTGCTAAACATGAAACATTCATTCCATTTCATAGCTAGTGACGAATTTCCCATGGAATAATGCTGCAAATGCCATTACAGAGTACTGTTGGGCATTTGGTAGACATGCCTTTGTGAGTATAGCTGAAGATAAGACATTGAGTCCAGATCATAGGTATGCAAAAATTTCTCACGGAATTCTCCTGTAACTGTCATTAGGATGCATAGCTAGGCATTTGGCAGAGATCCCAACGTGAAAATTGCCATATATGAATCATTCATTCCAGATCACAGCTAGTCACAAATAGCTCCAGGAATTATCCTCCAAATGCCTTTCGCAGGCAGTGCTGGCTATTTGTCAGAGACCCTCTCATTCACATTGATACACAGATGCCTTTCACTCCCTATCTCTGCTAGGGACGAATGTCTCCTGGATCGTCCTCCAAAGGCAAATCGGTTAGAGAGCTGGGCATTTAGCAGAGAGCCTTTCGTGACACTTCCTAAACACGAAGCATTCATTCCATTCAATAGACAGTGACGAATTTCCCATGGCATAATGCTGCCAATGCCATTACAGAGTACTGCTGGGCATATGGCAGAGCTTCCTTGGTGAATATAGCTGAAGATAAGACATTGAGTCCAGATCATAGGTATGCAAAAATTTCTCACGGAATTCTCCTGTAACTGTCATTAGAATGCATTGCTAGGTATTTGGCAGAGATCCCTTCGTGAAAATTGCCATATATGAATCATTCATTCCAGATCACAGCTAGTCACAAATATCTCCAGGAATTATCCTCCAAATGCCTTTCGTAGGCACTGCTGGCTATTTGTCAGAGACCCTTTCGTTCACATTGATACACAGATGCCTTTCACTCCCTATCTCTGCTAGGGACGAATGTCTCCTGGAATCGTCCTCCGAATGCAAATCGGTTAGAGAGCTGGGCATTTAGCAGAGAGCCTTTCGTGACACTTGCTAAACACGAAGCATTCATTCCATTCAATAGTTAGTGACGAATTTCCCATGGTATAATGCTGCCAATGCCATTACAGAGTACTGCTGGGCATATGGCAGAGATTCCTTGGTGAATATAGCTAAACATAAGACATTGATTCCAGATCATAGCTAGCCATGTATTTCTCATGGAATTCTCCTGCAACTGTGATTACCATGCATTGCTAGCCATTTGGCAGAGATCGGTTCGTGACAATTGCTAAACATGAAACATTCATTCCAGAGGACACCTAGGCACGAATATTTCCAGGCATTATCCTCCAAATGCCTTTCGCAGCTATTTGTCAGAGATATCTTCGTTCAAATTGATAAACATGTGCCTTTCACTCCCTATCTCTGCTAGAACGAATGTCTCCTGGATCGTCCTCCCAATGCAAATCGGATAGAGGGCTGGGCATTTGGCAGAGATCCCGTCGGGACAATTGCTAAACATGAAACATTCATTCCATTTCATAGCTAGTGACGAATTTCCCATGGAATAATGCTGCAAATGCTATTACAGAGTACTGTAGAGACGCATAGC
>NW_027059520.1:0-2000 GCF_011386835.1 Chrysemys picta bellii | reverse complement strand
CAGAGATCCCTTCGGGACAATTGCTAAACATGAAACATTCATTCCATTTCATAGCTAGTGACGAATTTCCCATGGAATAATGCTGCAAATGCTATTACAGAGTACTGCTGGGAATTTGGCAGACATGCCTTGGTGAATATAGCTAAACATAAGACATTGAGTCCAGATCATAGCTAGGCATGTGTTTCTCGTGGAATTCTCCTGCAACTGTCATCAGGATGCATTGCTAGCCAGTTGGCAGAGATCCCTTCGTGACAATTGCTAAACGTGAGCCGTTCGTTCCAGATTACACCTAGGCACGACTTTCTCCAGGAATTAGCCTCCAAATGCCATTCGGATGACCTGCTGGGCGTTTCTCCGAGTTTCGTTTGTGACAGCGTCTAAAGATGAGAAACTGAATCCAGATAACTGCTAGGGATGAAGTTCTCCTGGGATCGTCCTCCAAGTGCCATTCGGATGCACTGGTGGCAATTTGGTAGAGATCCGTTCGTGACAATTCCTAAACATGAGATATTCATTACAGGTCATAGCTGACAAGGACTTCTTCATTGTATCCTCCTCCAAATGTTATTAGGATGCACTGCTGGTAATTTGGCAGAGATCCGTTCGTGACAATTGCTAAACATGAAATATTCATTCCAGATCACACCTAAGCACGAATATCTCCAGGAATTATCCACCAAATGCCTTTCGCAGGCACCGCTGGTTATTCGTGAGAGATACCTTCCCCTTCAAATTGATAAACATGTGCCTTTCACTCCCTATCTGTGCTAGGGACGAATATCTCCTGGATCATCCTCCGAATGCAAATCGTATAAAGAGCTGGGCATTTGGCAGACAGCCTTTCGTGACACTTGCTAAACATGAAAAATTCATTCAAGATCGTAGAGAGGCACGAATTTCTCATGGAATCCTCCAGCAAATGTCATTAGGATGCACTGCTGGCAATTTGGCAGCGATCCGTTCGTGTCACTTGCTAAACATGATGCATTCATTCCATTTCATAGCTAGTGACGAATTTCCCATGGAATTCTGCTGCCAATGCCATTACAGAGTACTGCTGGGCATACGGCAGAGATTCCTTGGTGAATATAGCTGAACATAAGACATTCATTCCAGCTCATAACTAGGCATGTATTTCTCATGTAATTCTCCTGCAACTGTCATTAGGATGCATTGCTGGCCATTTGGCCGTGATTCCTTCGTGAAAATTGCTAAACATGAGCCGTTCATTCCAGATCATACCTAGGCACGACATTCTCCAGGAATTAGCCTCCAAATGCCAGTCGGATGACCTGTTCTGCATTTCCCCGAGTTTCGTTTGTGACAGCGCCTAAAGAGGAGAAACTGAATCCAGATAACTGCTAGGGATGAATTTCTCCTGGGATGGTCCTCCAAATGCCATTCGCATGCAATGGTGGCAATTTGGCACAGATCCATTCGTGTCAATTGCTAAACATGAAACATTCATTCCAGAGCACACCCACGCACGAATATCTCCAGGAAGTATCCTCCATATGCCTTTCGAAGGCCGTGCTGGCTATTTGTCAGAGACCCTTTCGTTCACTTTGATACACAGGTGCCTTTCACTCCCCATCTCTGCTAGGGACGAATGTCTCCTGGATCGTCCTCCAAAGGCAAATCGGATAGAGAGCTGGGCATTTGGCAGAGATCCCTTCGGGACAATTGCTAAACATGAAACATTCATTCCATTTCATAGCTAGTGACGAATTTCCCATGGAATAATGCTGCAAATGCCATTACAGAGTATTGCTGGGCATTTGGCAGACATGCCTTGGTGAGTATAGCTGAACATAAGACATTGAGTCCAGATCACAGCTAGGCATGTGTTTCTCGTGGAATTCTCCTGCAACTGTCATCAGGATGCATTGCTAGCCAGTTGGCAGAGATCCCTTCGTGACAATTGCTAAACGTGAAACATTCATTCCAGAGGACACCTAGGCACGAATATCTCCAGGAAGTATCCTCCATATGCCTTT
>NW_027059519.1:0-2000 GCF_011386835.1 Chrysemys picta bellii | reverse complement strand
TAAACATGAAACATTCATTCCAGAGCACACCCACGCACGAATAGCTCCAGGAATTATCCTCCAAAAGCCTTTCGCAGGCAGTGCTGGCTATTTGTCAGAGACCCTTTCGTTCACTTTGATACACAGGTGCCTTTCACTCCCCATCTCTGCTAGGGACGAATGTCTCCTGGAATCGTCCTCCGAATGCAAATCGGTTAGAGAGCTGGGCATTTAGCAGAGAGCCTTTCGTGACACTTGCTAAACACGAAGCATTAATTCCATTCAATAGTTAGTGACGAATTTCCCATGGAATAATGCTGCAAATGCCATTACAGAGTATTGCTGGGCATTTGGCAGACATGCCTTGGTGAGTATAGCTGAACATAAGACATTGAGTCCAGCTCATAGCTAGGCATGTGTTTCTCGTGGAATTCTCCTGCAACTGTCATCAGGATGCATTGCTAGCCAGTTGGCAGAGAGCCCTTCGTGACAATTGCTAAACGTGAGCCGTTCGTTCCAGATTACACCTAGGCATGACTTTCTCCAGGAATTAGCCTCCAAATGCCATTCGGATGACCTCCTGGGCGTTTCTCCGAGTTTCGTTTGTGACAGCGTCTAAAGACGAGAAACTGAATCCAGATAACTGCTAAGGATGAATTTCTCCTGGGATCGTCCTCCAAATGCCATTCGGATGCACTGGTGGCAATTTGGTAGAGATCCGTTCGTGACAATTCCTAAACATGAGATATTCATTACAGGTCATAGCTAACAACGACTTCTTCATTGTATCCTCCTCCAAATGTCATTAGGATGCACTGCTGGTAATTTGGCAGCGATCCGTTCGTGTCACTTGCTAAATATGATGCATTCATTCCATTTCATAGCTAGTGACGAATTTCCGACGGAATTGTGGTGCAAATGCCATTACAGAGTACTGCTGGGCATATGGCAGAGATTCCTTCGTTAATATAGCTAAACATAAGACATTGATTCCAGATCATAGCTAGCCATGTATTTCTCACGGAATTCTCCTGCATCTGTCATTAGCATGCATTGCTAGGCATTTGGCAGAGATCGGTTCGTGACACTTGCTAAACATGAAACATTCATTCCAGAGGACACCTAGGCACGAATATCTCCAGGAAGTATCCTCCATATGCCTTTCGAAGGCAGTGCTGGCTATTTGTCAGCGATACCTTCGTTCAAATTGATAAACATGTGCCTTTCACTCCCTATCTCTGCTAGAACGAATGTCTCCTGGATCGTCCGCCCAATGCAAATCGGATAGAGGGCTTGGCATTTGGCAGAGATCCCTTCGTGACAATTGCTAAACATGAAACATTCATTCCAGAGGACACCTAGGCACGAATATCTCCAGGAAGTATCCTCCATATGCCTTTCGAAGGCAGTGCTGGCTATTTGTCAGCGATACCTTCGTTCAAATTGATAAACATGTGCCTTTCACTCCCCATCTCTGATAGGGACGAATGTATCCTGGATCGTCCTCCAAAGGCAAATCGGAAAGAGAGCTGGGCATTTGGCAGAGATCCCTTCGGGACAATTGCTAAACATGAAACATTCATTCCATTTCATAGCTAGTGACGAATTTCCCATGGAATAATGCTGCAAATGCCATTACAGAGTACTGTTGGGCATTTGGTAGACATGCCTTTGTGAGTATAGCTGAAGATAAGACATTGAGTCCAGATCATAGGTATGCAAAAATTTCTCACGGAATTCTCCTGTAACTGTCATTAGGATGCATAGCTAGGCATTTGGCAGAGATCCCAACGTGAAAATTGCCATATATGAATCATTCATTCCAGATCACAGCTAGTCACAAATAGCTCCAGGAATTATCCTCCAAATGCCTTTCGCAGGCAGTGCTGGCTATTTGTCAGAGACCCTCTCATTCACATTGATACACAGATGCCTTTCACTCCCTATCTCTGCTAGGGACGAATGTCTCCTGGATCGTCCTCCAAAGGCAAATCGGTTAGAGAGCTGGGCATTTAGCAGAG
>NW_027059518.1:0-2000 GCF_011386835.1 Chrysemys picta bellii | reverse complement strand
GGCCTGTGACACAAGGCACTGCATCGCTAGCAAACCAGGTTTGCTAGTCTCTAAGGGGCCACAGGCCTGTGACACAAGGCACTGCATCGCTAGCAAACCAGGTTTGCTAGTCTCTAAGGGGCCACAGGCCTGTGACACAAGGCACTGCATCGCTAGCAAACCAGGTTTGCTAGTCTCTAAGGGGCCACAGGCCTGTGACACAAGGCACTGCATCGCTAGCAAACCAGGTTTGCTAGTCTCTAAGGGGCCACAGGTCTGTGACACAAGGCACTGCATCGCTAGCAAACCAGGTTTGCTAGTCTCTAAGGGGCCACAGGTCTGTGACACAAGGCACTGCATCGCTAGCAAACCAGGTTTGCTAGTCTCTAAGGGGCCACAGGTCTGTGACACAAGGCACTGCATCGCTAGCAAACCAGGTTTGCTAGTCTCTAAGGGGCCACAGGTCTGTGACACAAGGCACTGCATCGCTAGCAAACCAGGTTTGCTAGTCTCTAAGGGGCCACAGGTCTGTGACACAAGGCACTGCATCGCTAGCAAACCAGGTTTGCTAGTCTCTAAGGGGCCACAGGTCTGTGACACAAGGCACTGCATCGCTAGCAAACCAGGTTTGCTAGTCTCTAAGGGGCCACAGGCCTGTGACACAAGGCACTGCATCGCTAGCAAACCAAGTTTGCTAGTCTCTAAGGGGCCACAGGTCTGTGACACAAGGCACTGCATCTCTAGCAAACCAAGTTTGCTAGTCTCTAAGGGGCCACAGGTCTGTGACACAAGGCACTGCATCTCTAGCAAACCAGGTTTGCTAGTCTCTAAGGGGCCACAGGCCTCTGACACCAGGCACTGCATCTCTAGCAAACCAGGTTTGCTAGTCTCTAAGGGGCCACAGGTCTCTGACACAAGGCACTGCATCTCTAGCAAACCAAGTTTGCTAGTCTCTAAGGGGCCACAGGTCTCTGACACAAGGCACTGCATCTCTAGCAAACCAAGTTTGCTAGTCTCTAAGGGGCCACAGGTCTCTGAAACAAGGCACTGCATCGCTAGCAAACCAGGTTTGCTAGTCTCTAAGGGGCCACAGGCCTGTGACACAAGGCACTGCATCGCTAGCAAACCAAGTTTGCTAGTCTCTAAGGGGCCACAGGCCTCTGACACAAGGCACTGCATCGCTAGCAAACCAGGTTTGCTAGTCTCTAAGGGGCCACAGGCCTGTGACACAAGGCACTGCATCGCTAGCAAACCAAGTTTGCTAGTCTCTAAGGGGCCACAGGTCTCTGACACAAGGCACTGCATCGCTAGCAAACCAAGTTTGCTAGTCTCTAAGGGGCCACAGGTCTCTGACACAAGGCACTGCATCTCTAGCAAACCAGGTTTGCTAGTCTCTAAGGGGCCACAGGCCTGTGACACAAGGCACTGCATCTCTAGCAAACCAAGTTTGCTAGTCTCTAAGGGGCCACAGGTCTCTGACACAAGGCACTGCATCTCTAGCAAACCAGGTTTGCTAGTCTCTAAGGGGCCACAGGTCTCTGACACAAGGCACTGCATCTCTAGCAAACCAAGTTTGCTAGTCTCTAAGGGGCCACAGGTATCTGACACAAGGCACTGCATCGCTAGCAAACCAGGTTTGCTAGTCTCTAAGGGGCCACAGGCCTGTGACACAAGGCACTGCATCGCTAGCAAACCAAGTTTGCTAGTCTCTAAGGGGCCACAGGCCTCTGACACAAGGCACTGCATCGCTAGCAAACAAGTTTGCTAGTCTCTAAGGGGCCACAGGCCTCTGACACAAGGCACTGCATCCCTAGCAAACCAAGTTTGCTAGTCTCTAAGGGGCCACAGGTCTCTGACACAAGGCACTGCATCGCTAGCAAACCAAGTTTGCTAGTCTCTAAGGGGCCTCAGGTCTCTGACACAAGGCACTGCATCTCGAGCAAACCAAGTTTGCTAGTCTCTAAGGGGCCACAGGTCTCTGACACAAGGCACTGCATCTCTAGCAAACCAAGTTTGCTAGT
>NW_027059517.1:0-2000 GCF_011386835.1 Chrysemys picta bellii | reverse complement strand
GCTGGGACGAGGCCGAGCCCTGAGTAGGGGGCGGGGCCTGGCTGATTAAGGGGCCCAGAAAAGCGGCCGCCCAGCCAGGCAGCGGTACAGCTGCGAGCAGCGGCGGCAAACAGGGGAGTTTGAGAGGGAGTTCTCATTGGAGGAGAAGGTACCTGTATTTGCATCTGTCCTTGTGTGTGTGTGTGTGTGTGTGTGTGTGTTTGTTTGTAGGGGCCGGCAGGGGCGCGGGGCTGGGACGACGCCGAGCCCTGAGTAGGGGGCGGGGCCTGGCTGATTAAGGGGCCCATAAAAGCGGCCGCCCAGCCAGGCAGCGGTACAGCTGCGAGCAGCGGCGGCAAACAGGGGAGTTTGAGAGGGAGTTCTCATTGGAGGAGAAGGTACCTGTATTTGCATCTGTCCTTGTGTGTGTGTGTGTGTGTGTGTGTGTTTGTTTGTAGGGGCCGGCAGGGGCTGTGGGCTGGGACGACGCCGAGCCCTGAGTAGGGGGCGGGGCCTGGCTGATTAATGGGCCCAGAAAAGCGGTTGCCCAGCCAGGCAGCGGTACAGCAGCGAGCAGCGGCGGCAAACAGGGGAGTTTGAGAGGGAGTTCTCATTGGAGGAGAAGGTACCTGTATTTGCATCTGTCCTTGTGTGTGTGTGTGTGTTTGTTTGTAGGGACCGGCAGGGGCTGGGGGCTGGGACGACGCCGAGCCCTGAGTAGGGGGCGGGGCCTGGCTGATTAAGGGGCCCAGAAAAGCGGCCGCCCAGCCAGGCAGCGGTACAGCTGCGAGCAGCGGCGGCAAACAGGGGAGTTTGAGAGGGAATTCTCATTGGAGGAGAAGGTACCTGTATTTGCATCTGTCCTTGTGTGTGTGTGTGTGTGTGTTTGTTTGTAGGGGCCGGCAGGGGCGCGGGGCTGGGACGACGCCGAGCCCTGAGTAGGGGGCGGGGCCTGGCTGATTAAGGGGCCCATAAAAGCGGCCGCCCAGCGAGGCAGCGGTACAGCTGCGAGCAGCGGCGGCAAACAGGGGAGTTTGAGAGGGAGTTCTCATTGGAGAAGAAGGTACCTGTATTTGCATCTGTCCTTGTGTGTTTCTTTGTAGGGGCCGGCAGGGGCTGGGGGCTGGTACGACGTCGCGCCCTGAGTAGGGGGCGGGGCCTGGCTGATTAAGGGGCCCAGAAAAGCGGCCGCCCAGCCAGGCAGCGGTACAGCTGCGAGCAGCGGCGGCAAACAGGGGAGTTTGAGTGGGAGTTCTCATTGGAGGAGAAGGTACCTGTATTTGCATCTGTTCTTGTGTGTAGGGGCCGGCAGGGGCTGGGTGCTGGGAAGACGCCGAGCCCTGAGTAGGGGGCGGGGCCTGGCTGATTAAGGGGCCCATAAAAGCGGCCGCCCAGCCAGGCAGCGGTACAGCTGCGAGCAGCGCTGGCAAACAGGAGAGTTTGAGAGGGAGTTCTCATTGGAGGAGAAGGTACCTGTATTTGCATCTGTCCTTGTGTATGTGTGTGTGTGTGTGTGTGTGTGTGTTTGTTTGTAGGGGCCGGCAGGGGCTGGGTGCTGGGACGACGCCGAGCCCTGTGTAGGGGGCGGGGCCTGGTGGATTAAGGGGCCCATAAAAGCGGCCGCGCAGCCAGGCAGCGGTACAGCTGCGAGCAGCGGCGGCAAACAGGGGAGTTTGAGAGGGAGTTCTCATTGGAGGAGAAGGTACCTGTATTTGCATCTGTCCTTGTGTGTGTGTGTGTGTGTTTGTTTGTAGCGGCCGGCAGGGGCTGGGGGCTGGGACGACGCCGAGCCCTGAGTAGGGGGCGGGGCCTGGCTGATTAAGGCGCCCATAAAAGCGGCCGCCCAGCCAGACAGCGGTACAGCTGCGAGCAGCGGCGGCAAACAGGGGAGTTTGAGAGAGAGTTCTCATTGGAGGAGAAGGTACCTGTATTTGCATCTGTCCTTGTGTGTGTGTGTGTGTGTGTTTGTTTGTAGGGGCCGGCAGGGGCTGGGGGCTGGGACGACGCCGAGCCCTGAGTAG
>NW_027059516.1:0-2000 GCF_011386835.1 Chrysemys picta bellii | reverse complement strand
GAGATGGAGTTCTCATTGGAGGAGAAGGTACCTCTATTTGCATCTGTCCTTGTGTGTGTGTGTGTGTGTGTGTGTGTGTGTGTTTGTTTGTAGGGGCCGGCAGGGGCTGGGGGCTGGGGGCTGGGACGACGCCGAGCCCTGAGTAGGGGGCGGGGCCTGGCTCATTAAGGGGCCCAGAAAAGCGGCCGCCCAGCAAGGCAGCGGTACAGCTGCGAGCAGCGGCGGCAAACAGGGGAGTTTGAGAGGGAGTTCTCATTGGAGGAGAAGGTACCTGTATTTGCATCTGTCCTTGTGTGTGTGTGTGTGTGTTTGTTTGTTTGTTTGTAGGGGCTGGCAGGGGCTGGGGGCTGGGACGACGCCGAGCCCTGAGTAGGGGGCGGGGCCTGGCTGATTAAGGGGCCCAGAAAAGCGGCCGCCCAGCCAGGCAGCGGTACAGCTGCGAGCAGCGGCGGCAAACAGGGGAGTTTGAGAGGGAGTTCTCATTGGAGGAGAAGGTACCTGTATTTGCATCTGTCCTTGTGTGTGTGTGTGTGTGTGTTTGTTTGTTTGTAGGGGCCGGCAGGGGCTGGGGGCTGGGACGACGCCGAGCCCTGAGTAGGGGGCGGGGCCTGGCTGACTAAGGGGCCCATAAAAGCGGCCGCCCAGCCAGCCAGCGGTACAGCTGCGAGCAGCGGTGGCAAACAGGGGAGTTTGAGAGGGAGTTCTCATTGGAGGAGAAGGTACCTGTATTTGCATCTGTCCTTGTGTGTGTGTGTGTGTGTTTGTTTGTAGGGGCCGGCAGGGGCTGGGGGCTGGGACGACGCCGAGCCCTGAGTAGCGGGCGGGGCCTGGCTGATTAAGGGGCCCATAAAGGCGGCCGCCCAGCCAGGCAGCGGTACAGCTGCGAGCAGCGGCAGCAAACAGGGGAGTTTGAGAGGGAGTTCTCACTGGAGGAGAAGGTACCTGTATTTGCATCTGTCCTTGTGTGTCTTTGTTTGTAGGGGCCGGCAGGGGCTGGGGGCTGGGACGACGCCGAGCCCTGAGTAGGGGGCGGGGCCTGGCTGATTAAGGGGCCCATAAAAGCGGTTGCCCAGCCAGGCAGCGGTACAGCTGCGAGCAGCGGCGGCAAACAGGGGAGTTTGAGAGGGAGTTCTCATTGGAGGAGAAGGTACCTGTATTTGCATCTGTCCTTGTGTATGTGTGTGTGTGTGTTTGTAGGGGCCGGCAGGGGCTGGGGGCTGGGACGACGCCGAGCCCTGAGTAGGGGGCGGCGCCTGGCTGATTAAGGGGCCCATAAAAGCGGCCGCCCAGCCAGGCAGCGGTACAGCTGCGAGCAGCGGTGGCAAACAGGGGAGTTTGAGAGGGAGTTCTCATTGGAGGAGAAGGTACCTGTATTTGCATCTGTCCTTGTGTGTGTGTGTGTGTGTGTGTGTGTGTGTGTTTGTTTGTAGGGGCCGGCAGGGGCTGGGGGCTGGGACGACGACGAGCCCTGAATAGGGGGCGGGGCCTGGCTGATTAAGGGGCCCATAAAAGCTTCCGCCCAGCCAGGCAGCGGTACAGCTGCGAGAAGCGGTGGCAAACAGGGGAGTTAGAGAGGGAGTTCTCATTGGAGGAGAAGGTACCTGTATTTGCATCTGTCCTTGTGTGTGTGTGTGTGTGTGTGTGTGTGTGTGTGTTTGTTTGTTTGTTTGTTTGTAGGGGCCGGCAGGGTCTGGGGGCTGGGACGACGCCGAGCCCTGAGTAGGGGGCGGGACCTGGCTGATTAAGGGGCCCATAAAAGCGGCCGCCCAGCCAGGCAGCGGTACAGCTGCGAGCAGCGGTGGCAAACAGGGGAGTTTGAGAGGGAGTTCTCATTGGAGGAGAAGGTACCAGTATTTGCATCTGTCCTTGTGTGTGTGTGTGTGTGTGTGTGTGTGTGTGTGTGTGTGTGTGTGTGTTTGTTTGTAGAGGCCGGCAGGGGCTGGGGGCTGGGACGACGCCGAGCCCTGAGTAGGGGGCGGGGCCTGGCTGATTAAGGGGCC
>NW_027059515.1:0-2000 GCF_011386835.1 Chrysemys picta bellii | reverse complement strand
GTGTGTGTGTGTGTGTGTTTGTGTGTGTGTTGCTGGGGGTGCTCTTCACCTCCCCTTGTGGGGAGTTGATCCAAAACTGTATGGTTGAAATAGTGCTTGGACTCCACTGACACTAGATGCTGCCATCCTGTGGCTTAGCATTAGTGTCTGGGATGACTTGGGGCAAGATCTCAACCTCCCCTCAACCCACTTCACTTCTGGCAGAATCCCTCCTGCCCCCCCCGCTAGAGCCGCCTCGATGCCCAACCTGGTTGGGGGTGCAGAAGAGGGTTCTGATAACTTGAGGTTTGGTTTGGAGGTGGAACAGCTGTGAAGAACACTGAGGGGGAGGTAGCAGGAGCTAATCCTACAAGGAGGGGGGTTGGCACTGGAGGATACTAGAAAGGACAAGACGACTCCATTCTGGGGTTCAGGAGGTGAATTCATCCCTCAGCGGTGGGCAGGTGGTGGGTGGAAATACTGCTGGTTCCAGGTGCCCTTAATTCCCCCTGATTCCTCTGGACCTTTGAGTTTCTGACAGGTTCTCGTTCCCTTGCAGCAGGAGGACGTCACGGCCAAAGTGATGCACCAGCTCCGCATCATCCGTCACTTGCGCCAGGTGCCTGAGACACTGCATGGGCTGTTCCTCTGAGGCCTTCAGCAACTCCCGCTCCCTGCTGCAGGTACTGCTCTGGCTCACTGTAAATGGGGTGCTAGTGGAAGGGGAAATGGAACCCCCTGGCACTCACTAAAAGGGAAAGTGGTGGATTCTCCATCTCTTGATGTCATTGAATGAAGACTAGATGCCTTTCTGGAATGTGTGTGCCCAAAGAGTAACTATTGTACTATACAGGAAGCCTATGATATGCCGGGGCTTAGATTAGATGCTCTAAAGGTCTCTTGTGGCCATAAAGTCTACTAATTTTGGAAACACTGAGTGTAGCATTGGGAGCAGCCTCTGATGTTTTACTGTCTAGCCCACTTGCTTCCTAGAATGAAGACGCATTGAGTGGGGTGATCCACAGAGAGTAGCTCAAACCTTCATAGTGTCAGGCCAGCAGCAGGACATTAGCACTTTAGGGTTTGGTTGGGTGTGGCAGTGATATCACAAAGGCCTTATCCTGGACCTCAGCCTATGGGTCAAAGGTGTTAGGGAGGTGGTTACCTGAGAGAGAGATGCTGACATCAGCCATGCAGGACAGGAGCGCAGGGCCAGGGAAACCTCAGAGACCCCTTTGGCTTTGCTTTAGCAAGTGTCCTTCTCGAGGTCTCCCTTTTTAGGACTCAGAGAGTATTATGGTTCAAGTATGTGAGTGCGAGGAGGAACCTCTTTCGAGTTTCTCCTTTTATTGATTTTACTAGAAAACAGACGTGCCTGTTGAGAAGGTAAGAACCTTGGAGAGGTTTTTAACCTGCTCAGTCTGCAGTCTGATCCATCTGTTGCCAGCTGAATTCTAGGCATGGAAAACACTAGTTCAAGGTGGCAGAATTTTATAGCCCACCTGGGATTTTGTGCCGTAGAATCACTGGGGACATTAGGGTTTGTCCTTTTCATTTTACCTTTTCCTCCATCCCTCCTTGCTTTCTCTTGTTCCCCTCCCACCACCAGGAGTGGTGTGTGTGTTTGTGTGTGTTGCTGGGGGTGCTCTTCACCTCCCCTTGTGGGAAGTTGACACTGCAAGGGCTGTGCCTCTGTGGACATCAGCAGCTCCCACTCCCTGCTGCAGGTACTGCTCTGGCTCACTGTAAATGGGGTGCTAGTGGAAGGGGAAATGGAACCCCCTGGCACTCACTAAAAGGGAAAGTGGTGGATTCTCCATCTCTTGATGTCATTGAATGAAGACTAGATGCCTTTCTGGAATGTGTGTGCCCAAAGAGTAACTATTGTACTATACAGGAAGCCTATGATATGCAGGGGCTTAGATTAGATGCTCTAAAGGTCTCTTGTGGCCATAAAGTCTACTAATTTTGGAAACACTGAGTGTAGCATTGGGAGCAGCCTCTGATGTTTTACTGTCTAG
>NW_027059514.1:0-2000 GCF_011386835.1 Chrysemys picta bellii | reverse complement strand
GGGGGTTGGCACTGGAGGTTACTAGAAAGGACAAGAAGATTCCATTCTGGGGTTCAGGAGGTGAATTCATCCCTCAGTGGTGGGCAGGTGCTGGGTGGAAATGTCTGAGGGGTTGGAGCAAATTCGGTTGTATCTTAGGGCTTGGCTGTAGACAATGGATCGTGTGATGTGTCTTGGATGGAAGCCGGAGGCATGTAGGTACGTATAGCGGTCAGTAGGTTTCCGGTATAGGGTGGTGTTTATGTGACCATCACTTATTTGTACTGTAGTGTCCAGGAAGTGGATCTCTTGTGTGGACTGGTCCAGGCTGAGGTTGATGGTGGGGTGGAAATTGTTGAAGTCCAGGTGGAATTCTTCAAGGGCCTCCTTTCCGTGGGTCCATATGATGAAGATGTCGTCAATGTAGCGCAAGTAGAGGAGGGGCACTAGGGGACGAGAGCTGAGGAAGCGTTGTTCTAAGTCAGCCATAAAAATGTTGGCATACTGTGGGGCCATGCGAGTACCCATAGCAGTGCCACTGACTTGAAGGTATAAGTTGTCTCCAAATCTGAAGTGGTTGTGGGTGAGGACAAAGTCACAAAGCTCAGCCACCAGGCTTGCTGTGGCCTCATCAGGGATACTGTTCCTGACAGCTTGTAGTCCATCCTCATGTAGAATATTGGTATAAAGTGCTTCTACATGCATGGTGGCCAGGATGGTGTTTCCAGGAAGAACATCAATGCATTGTAGTTTCCTCAGGAAGTTGGTGGTGTCTCGAAGATAGCTGGGAGTGCTGGTAGCATAGGGCCTGAGGAGAGAGGCCAAATAGCCAGATAATCCTGCCGTCAGAGTGCCAATGCCTGAGATGATGGGGCGTCCAGGGTTTCCGGGTTTATGGATCTTGGGTAGCAGATAGAATACCCCTGGTCGGGGTTCTGGGGGGGTGTCCATGTAGATTTGTTCCCGTACTGTAGCTGGGAGTTTCTTGAGCAGATGGTGTAGTTTCTTTTGGTATTCCTCAGTGGGATCAGTGGATAGTGGCCTGTAGAATGTGGTCTTGGAGAATTGCCTGGCAGCCTCCTGTTCGTAATCTGACCTGTTCATTATGACTACAGCACCTCCTTTGTCAGCCCCTTTGATGATAATGTCAGAGTTGTTTCTGAGGCTGTGGATGGCATTGCGTTCTGTACGGCTGAGGTTATGGGACAAGTGATGTTGTTTGTCCACAATTTCAGCCTGTGCACGTCTGCGGAAACACTCTATGTAGAGGTCCAGTCTGTCATTTCGACCGTCAGGAGGAGTCCACGCAGAATTCTTCTTTTTGTAGTGTTGGTAGGAGGGTTCCTGTGGGTCAGTGCACTGTTCAGTGGTGCGTTGAAAATATTCCTTGAGTCGGAGACGAGGAAAGTAGGCTTCCAGATCACTGCAGAACTGTATCATGTTCGTGGGGACGGTGGGACAGAAAGAGAGTCCCCGAGATAGGACAGACTCTTCTGCTGGGCTAAGCGTGTGGTTGGAAAGATTGACAATGTTGTTAGATGAGTTGAGGGTACCATTGTTATAGCCCCTAGTGGCAGGTATTAGTTTAGATAACTTACAGTCCTTTTTCCTCTGTAGAGAAGTGAAGTGTGCATTGTAAATGGCTTGTCTCATTTTTGTAAAGTCCAGCCACGTGGAAGTTTGTGTAGAAGGCTGGTATTGTATGAGAGTCTCCAGTTCTGAGAGCTTATTCTTGATCTTCTCCTGTCTGCTGTACAGGATGCTGATCAGGTGGTTCCTCAGTTTCTTTGAGAGAGTGTGTGGCACAATCTCTCACCATACTCAGTGTAGTATGTTGATTGCAATGGATTTTTTACCTTCCGTCCTTTTGGTATGATGTCCATCTGTTTGCATTTGGAGAGGAAGATGATGTCTGTCTGTATCTGTGCAAGTTTTTTGTTGAGGTTGATGGATTTCCACTCCATACGGCTAAATTTAGTGCCTTGCATGGTGTCAAGTATCAGGGGGTAGCCATGTTAGTC
>NW_027059513.1:0-2000 GCF_011386835.1 Chrysemys picta bellii | reverse complement strand
ACACAAGACCAAAAAGGACAGATGCGAATACAGGTACCTTCTCCTCCAATGAGAACTCCCTCTCACACTCCCCTGTTAGCCACCCTGTTTGTTTGCTTCCGCTGCTCGCAGCTGTAGCGCTGCCCGGCTGGGCGGCCGCTTTTATGGGCCCCTTGATCAGCCAAGCCCCGCCCAATACTCAGGGCTCGGCGTCCCTCACAGCCCCCAGCCCCTGCCGGCCCCTACAAACCAACACACAAGACCAACAAGGACAGATGCAAATACAGGTACCTTCTCCTCCAATGAGAACTCCCTCTCACACTCCCCTGTTAGCCGCCCTGTTTGTTTGCTTCCGCTGCTGGCAGCTGTAGCGCTGCCCGGCTGGGCGGCCATCTTTTATGGGCCCCTTGATCAGCCAAGCCCCGCCCAATACTCAGGGCTCGGCGTCCCTCACAGCCCCCAGCCCCTGCCGGCCCCTACAATCCAGAACACAAGACCAACAAGGACAGATGCAAATACAGGTACCTTCTCCTCCAATGAGAACTCCCTCTCACACTCCCCTGTTAGCCGCCCTGTTTGTTTGCTTCCGCTGCTCGCAGCTGTACCGCTGCCCGGCTGGGTGGCCGCTTTTATGGGCCCCTTGATCAGCCAAGCCCCGCCCAATATTCAGGGCTCGGCGTCCCTCACAGCCCCCAGCCCCTGCCGGCCCCTACAAACCAGCACACAAGACCAACAAGGACAGATGCAAATACAGGTACCTTCTCCTCCAATGAGAGCTCCCTCTCAAACTCCCCTGTTAGCCGCCCTGTTTGTTTGCTTCCGCTGCTCGCAGCTGTACCGCTGCCCGGCTGGGCGGCCGCTTTTATGGGCCCCTTGATCAGCCAAGCCCCGCCCAATACTCAGGGCTCGGCGCCCCTCACAGCCCCCAGCCCCTGCCGGCCCCTACAAACCAACACACAAGACCAACAAGGACAGATGCAAATACAGGTACCTTCTCCTCCAATGAGAACTCCCTCTCACACTCCCCTGTTAGCCGCCCTGTTTGTTTGCTTCCGCTGCTCGCAGCTGTACCGCTGCCCGGCTGGGCGGCCGCTTTTATGGGCCCCTTGATCAGCCAAGCCCCGCCCAATACTCAGGGCTCGGCGTCCCTCACAGCCCCCAGCCCCTGCCGGCCCCTACAAACCAACACACAAGACCAACAAGGACAGATGCAAATACAGGTACCTTCTCCTCCAATGAGAACTCCCTCTCAAACTCCCCTGTTAGCCGCCCTGTTTGTTTGCTTCCGCTGCTCGCAGCTGTAGCGCTGCCCGGCTGGGCGGCCGCTTTTATGGGCCCCTTGATCAGCCAAGCCCCGCCCAATACTCAGGGCTCGGCGTCCCTCACAGCCCCCAGCCCCTGCCGGCCCCTACATACGAACACACAAGACCAACAAGGACAGGTGCAAATACAGCTACCTTCTCCTCCAATGAGAACTCCCTCTCAAACTCCCCTGTTAGCCGCCCTGTTTGTTTGCTTCCGCTGCTCGCAGCTGTACTGCTGCCCGGCTGGGCGGCCGCTTTCATGGGCCCCTTGATCAGCCAAGCCCCACCCAATACTCAGGGCTCGGCGTCCCTCACAGCCCCCAGCCCCTGCCGGCCCCTACAGACCAACACACAAGACCAACAAGGACAGGTGCAAATACAGCTACCTTCTCCTCCAATAGGAACTCCCTCTCACACTCCCCTGTTAGCCGCCCTGTTTGTTTGCTTCCGCTGCTCGCAGCTGTACCGCTGCCCGGCTGGGCGGCCGCTTTTATGGGCCCCTTGATCAGCCAAGCCCCGCCCAATACTCAGGGCTCGGCGTCCCTCACAGCCCCCAGCCCCTGCCGGCCCCTACAAACCAGCACACAAGACCAACAAGGACAGATGCAAATACAGGTACCTTCTCCTCCAATGAGAACTCCCTCTCACACTCCCCTGTTAGCCGCCCTGTTTGTTTGCTTCCGCTGCTCGCAGCTGTAGCGCTGCCCGGCTGGGCGG
>NW_027059512.1:0-2000 GCF_011386835.1 Chrysemys picta bellii | reverse complement strand
GCTCGCAGCTGTAGCGCTGCCCGGCTGGGCGGCCGCTTTTATGGGCCCCTTGATCAGCCAAGCCCCGCCCAATACTCAGGGCTCGGCGTCCCTCACAGCCCCCAGCCCCTGCCGGCCCCTACAAACCAACACACAAGACCAAAAAGGACAGATGCAAATACAGGTACCTTCTCCTCCAATGAGAGCTCCCTCTCAAACTCCCCTGTTAGCCGCCCTGTTTGTTTGCTTCCGCTGCTCGCAGCTGTAGCGCTGCACGGCTGGGCGGCCGCTTTTATGGGCCCCTTGATCAGCCAAGCCCCGCCCAATACTCAGGGCTCGGCGTCCCTCACAGCCCCCAGCCCCTGCCGGCCCCTACAAACCAACACACAAGACCAACAAGGACAGATGCAAATACAGGTACCTTCTCCTCCAATGAGAGCTCCCTCTCAAACTTCCCTGTTAGCCGCCCTGTTTGTTTGCTTCCGCTGCTCGCAGCTGTAGCGCTGCCCGGCTGGGCGGCCGCTTTTATGGGCCCCTTGATCAGCCAAGCCCCGCCCAATACTCAGGGCTCGGCGTCCCTCACAGCCACCAGCCCCTGCCGGCCCCTACAAACCAACGCACAAGACCAACAAGGACAGATGCAAATACAGGTACCTTCTCCTCCAATGAGAGCTCCCTCTCAAACTTCCCTGTTAGCCGCCCTGTTTGTTTGCTTCCGCTGCTCGCAGCTGTAGCGCTGCCCGGTTGGGCGGCAGCTTTTATGGGCCCCTTGATCAGCCAAGCACCGCCCAATACTCAGGGCTCGGCGTCCCTCACAGCCCCCAGCCCCTGCCGGCCCCTACAAACCAACACACAAGACCAACAAGGACAGATGCAAATACAGGTACCTTCTCCTGCAATGAGAGCTCCCTCTCAAACTCCCCTGTTAGCCGCCCTGTTTGTTTGCTTCCACTGCTCGCAGCTGTAGCGCTGCCCGGCTGGGCGGCCGCTTTTATGGGCCCCTTGATCAGCCAAGCCCCGCCCAATACTCAGGGCTCGGCGTCCCTCACAGCCCCCAGCCCCTGCCGGCCCCTACAAACCAACACACAAGACCAACAAGGACAGAGGCAAATACAGGTACCTTCTCCTCCAATGAGAGCTCCCTCTCAAACTCCCCTGTTACCGCCCTGTTTGTTTGCTTCCGCTGCTCGCAGCAGTAGCGCTGCCCGGCTGGGCGGCCGCTTTTATGGGCCCCTTGATCAGCCAAGCCCCGCCCAATACTCAGGGCTCGGCGTCCCTCACAGCCCCCAGCCCCTGCCGGCCCCTACAAACCAACACACAAGACCAACAAGGACAGAGGCAAATACAGGTACCTTCTCCTCCAATGAGAGCTCCCTCTCAAACTCCCCTGTTAGCCGCCCTGTTTGTTTGCTTCCGCTGCTCGCAGCTGTAGCGCTGCACGGCTGGGCGGCCGCTTTTATGGGCCCCTTGATCAGCCAAGCCCCGCCCAATACTCAGGGCTCGGCGTCCCTCACAGCCCCCAGCCCCTGCCGGCCCCTACAAACCAACACACAAGACCAACAAGGACAGAGGCAAATACAGGTACCTTCTCCTCCAATGAGAGCTCCCTCTCAAACTCCCCTGTTTGTTTGCTTCCGCTGCTCGCAGCTGTAGCGCTGCCCGGCTGGGCGGCCGCTTTTATGGGCCCCTTGATCAGCCAAGCCCCGCCCAATACTCAGGGCTCGGCGTCCCTCACAGCCCCCAGCCCCTGCCGGCCCCTACAAACCAACACACAAGACCAACAAGGACAGAGGCAAATACAGGTACCTTCTCCTCCAATGAGAGCTCCCACTCAAACTCCCCTGTTAGGCGCCCTGTTTGTTTGCTTCCGCTGCTCGCAGCTGTAGCGCTGCCTGGCTGGGCGGCCGCTTTTATGGGCAGCTTGATCAGCCAAGCCCCGCCCAATACTGAGGGCTCGGCGTCCCTCACAGCCCCCAGCCCCTGCCGGCCCCTACAAACCAACACACAAGACCAACAAGGAC
>NW_027059511.1:0-2000 GCF_011386835.1 Chrysemys picta bellii | reverse complement strand
CTCAGGGCTCGGCGTCCCTCACAGCCCCCAGCCCCTGCCGGCCCCTACAAACCAACACACAAGACCAACAAGGACAGAGGCAAATACAGGTACCTTCTCCTCCAATGAGAACTCCCTCTCAAACTCCCCTGTTAGCCGCCCTGTTTGTTTGCTTCCGCTGCTCGCAGCTGTAGCGCTGCCTGGCTGGGCGGCCGCTTTTATGGGCCCCTTGATCAGCCAAGCCCCGCCCAATACTCAGGGCTCGGCGTCCCTCACAGCCCCCAGCCCCTGCCGGCCCCTACAGACCAACACACAAGGCCAACAAGGACAGAGGAAAATACAGGTACCTTCTCCTCCAATGAGAACTCCCTCTCAAACTCCCCTGTTAGCCGCCCTGTTTGTTTACTTCCGCTGCTCGCAGCTGTAGCGCTGCCTGGCTGGGCGGCCGCTTTTATGGGCCCCTTGATCAGCCAAGCCCCGCCCAATACTCAGGGCTCGGCGTCCCTCACAGCCCCCAGCCCCTGCCGGCCCCTACAGACCAACACACAAGACCAACAAGGACAGAGGAAAATACAGGTACCTTCTCCTCCAATGAGAACTCCCTCTCAAACTCCCCTGTTAGCCGCCCTGTTTGTTTGCTTCCGCTGCTCGCAGCTGTAGCGCTGCCTGGCTGGGCGGCCGCTTTTATGGGCCCCTTGATCAGCCAAGCCCCGCCCAATACTCAGGGCTCGGCGTCCCTCACAGCCCCCAGCCCCTGCCGGCCCCTACAAACCAACACACAAGACCAACAAGGACAGAGGCAAATACAGGTACCTTCTCCTCCAATGAGAACTCCCTCTCAAACTCCCCTGTTAGCCGCCCTGTTTGTTTGCTTCCGCTGCTCGCAGCTGTACCGCTGCCTGGCTGGGCGGCCGCTTTTATGGGCCCCTTGATCAGCCAAGCCCCGCCCAATACTCAGGGCTCGGCGTCCCTCACAGCCCCCAGCCCCTGCCGGCCCCTACAGACCAACACACAAGACCAACAAGGACAGATGCAAATACAGGTACCTTCTCCTCCAATGAGAACTCCCTCTCAAACTCCCCTGTTAGCCGCCCTGTTTGTTTACTTCCGCTGCTCGCAGCTGTAGCGCTGCCTGGCTGGGCGGCCGCTTTTATGGGCCCCTTGATCAGCCAAGCCCCGCCCAATACTCAGGGCTCGGCGTCCCTCACAGCCCCCAGCCCCTGCCGGCCCCTACAGACCAACACACAAGACCAACAAGGACAGAGGAAAATACAGGTACCTTCTCCTCCAATGAGAACTCCCTCTCAAACTCCCCTGTTAGCCGCCCTGTTTGTTTGCTTCCGCTGCTCGCAGCTGTAGCGCTGCCTGGCTGGGCGGCCGCTTTTATGGGCCCCTTGATCAGCCAAGCCCCGCCCAATACTCAGGGCTCGGCGTCCCTCACAGCCCCCAGCCCCTGCCGGCCCCTACAAACCAACACACAAGACCAACAAGGACAGAGGCAAATACAGGTACCTTCTCCTCCAATGAGAACTCCCTCTCAAACTCCCCTGTTAGCCGCCCTGTTTGTTTGCTTCCGCTGCTCGCAGCTGTACCGCTGCCTGGCTGGGCGGCCGCTTTTATGGGCCCCTTGATCAGCCAAGCCCCGCCCAATACTCAGGGCTCGGCGTCCCTCACAGCCCCCAGCCCCTGCCGGCCCCTACAGACCAACACACAAGACCAACAAGGACAGATGCAAATACAGGTACCTTCTCCTCCAATGAGAACTCCCTCTCAAACTCCCCTGTTAGCCGCCCTGTTTGTTTGCTTCCGCTGCTCGCAGCTGTACCGGTGCCTGGCTGGGCAGCCGCTTTTATGGGCCCCTTGATCAGCCAAGCCCCGCCCAATACTCAGGGCTCGGCGTCCCTCACAGCCCCCAGCCCCTGCCGGCCCCTACAAACCAACACACAAGACCAACAAGGACAGAGGCAAATACAGGTACCTTCTCCTCCAATGAGAACTCCCTCTCAAACTCCCCTGTTAGC
>NW_027059510.1:0-2000 GCF_011386835.1 Chrysemys picta bellii | reverse complement strand
GTGGGAGATCACCCTGCAGCCTCCCCCCTCCCTTCCCAGGACAGGGACTCGACAGTGAGGCTGCACCCGACCCTGACACATTGTAAGGGATGGGCCTGCCCCAGAAACTCCTTTGGGCACTGCCCCTCTGCGCCAGGTGCACCAGGTGTGGGAGGCAGGCTCAGCCCGGCAGGATCCAAGTGTGGAGGGGCTCAGTGTGGGGGGATCCAGGTGGGGCTAACAGGGTTCTGGGTGGAGCAGTCGGGGTGCAGGTGGCTCACGGGGGGATCTGGATGCACAGGGGCTCATTGGGGGTTGATGGGGCAGTGGGACTCTGTAGAGGGGTCAAGGTGAAGGTGCTTGGGGCTCAGCAGGGGGTGTCTAGGTGTGTGGAGCTCAGCAGGAGGGCGGGTGCAGGGGAGGTGGGGCTCATTGGGGTGGGGGTCCAAGTGAAGCTGGCTGGGGCTCTGTGGGGTGGGTGGGTACAGATGCAGGGCAGGTGGGGCTAGTGAGGGGGAGGGTTCGATGGGGCTGCTTAACGGGCGAGCCTCAGCTGCTGCCAAGTGGATGCTGCATGCCGGGCTCCCGGTTCTCCCCTGTCCCCGCATCCCTCATCTCCTTCTCTTCCCCATCCCATGCTCCTTCCCCACTGCCCATCTCCTCCCCATCCCACCCCCTTCCTTCCCTACTGCTTATTTCCCCCAGTCCTCCCCCGCCCCAGCACATGCACTCCCTGCTGTACAGAGAACAGGATGGTCCCTCCCAGCACACAGACGGGGAGCACCACCGGCACTAGGACCCAAAAGGCTGCGTCCAGCTGCAAAGTCAGCAGAACTGAACAGCCCCCTCTTTCTGCCGGGCAGTTCTGTGGGGACTCCCCAGACACAGCTCCTACAGCCAATCCATCAGCACTGAACAAATACTGCAAGACTAATATCTCACAGGCCCGATTGCAGCAGAGAGCCTCTAAGCCTCACTGCGGGGAGCTTCCCCAAACCAGCCCTGAAGAGAATATCGCTGCCAGCCTCCAGCTCAGGGCTGAGCCTTCACTTCCTCCCATGCAGCTCTGGGAGAAAGAGCTCCTTAGGCCCCCTGAAGGGGAAAAGTCACAAACAAATCTTCACGTGGCTCTCACACCTCTAGGGGCCCAGGCCAGCCAGGTATCAATCCCAGCCCATGTAGGGTTAGGAGTTCCTGCTGCTCCCTGCTGAGATACACCGACCTTGCGCTGCACTGGGGGGCTGGGGGGGGCTGTCCCCTTTTGCAAGCACGTACTTCCTGTTTCTGGGAAGGAAGAACTACTGCCCTAGTGTTAACTGCCTGCTGCACTGTGCCTGCATCACAATGCCAGAGCCTCCCGAGGCAGGAGACTCCTTTGTCAGCCACCTGGCCACAGGAGCAGGCTCATGTCCACAAGACACAGGTCGTTCGGAGAGACTGGGCAGAGGAAGGAGCCCCATGTTCTGAGCTAGGAGAGCTAGTGCCTGAGAAGAGAACCTCACCCTTATAGCGTTCACCACCCGCGGCGGACAGGAGCGAGCAGTTGGGGGGGAGCCGGGGGCGGAGAGGAGCCCTGGGCCTGGACAGCTGAGAGGAGCGAGCAGGGGGCGGGGGGGGAGGAGGCAGCGGGCAGGGGGGCCTCAGGGTGCATCACAAGTGGAGAGGGCAGGGCCAGGCACCATCGGAAACCCGGTACTGGGCGTGGACCGTGAGCAAGCCTTTTGGGTGATGCAGTAATGGAGCTAGGAGGTGATAAGGGGGGTTCTAGGCATCTCTAATCCCAGCCCCACTTCTCCTGTGCACAAAGCCATGAGCGTGACCCCACAGCCCCAAAGACATGACTGGCCACTCACGCTGTGACCCAATTACAGCTAGGAAGGCTCTCTAGAAAGATAGGAGTGGGAAGAGCAACCCCCTTAGCCTGGCAGGCAGTACACATCCTTCCCAGTATGGCAGAGACCATGCCTCAAGCGACGGTCCTGGGGCCGGTTTTCTTCAATGTCTTCATTAATGATCTGGAG
>NW_027059509.1:0-2000 GCF_011386835.1 Chrysemys picta bellii | reverse complement strand
AGGAGCTGTCAGCAGTTTCATTGTTCTGCAGCCAGCTTCCCATTAGAAATGCTGTTGTGGGACATTCCCAGACCTGGACATTTACCAAGGACAGAATTTGAAGAGCAAACCTGGCTCCTCCCACCGGGAGGGATTGGAGTGTTTTGTCCCTTGTGACGGGTTGGATCACAGAAAGCCCCTTGGGAGCTGCCAACTGATGTGCCAAGACTACTTCTGCCCCTGCTTTCCTGCCCTGGCAGCTTGGGACCCCAGCACCCTGTCTTGTTGAGCCAAACACGCCCGTCTGCTCTAACACAGACCCAGGGTCTGAATTACTTGCCCAAAGCTGCAGGCTTAACCTGAAAGCAGCTCACAGAAGTTCAGGTTCAGCTGTTTGTCCTCTATGACCCTAAATCCTTTTCATAGTCCCTGCTTTCCAGGCTACGGTTCCCTAGGCTCTAGATGCGGCCACCAGCCTCCGTTCCCAGCTATAGGGCCTGGCTTTTGGCTGTATTAAACTGCATTTGTTTTACTAATCCCACTTTACCAAACCATCCAGGCTGCTCTGTACAACTCCCCCTCATTAACATTATTTACCACTCCTCCAAGCTGTGCTAGCCACAGACTTTATCAGCAGTGATTTTTCCCCGCTAATTTTTCCCCGTGGGTGCTCCAGCCCTGCTCCAGCCCTGGAGCACCCATGCAGTCAGCACCTATGATCCCCTCCCCCAAATCAAAATTCCTAGAGATTTTGGGTGCATCTCTCAATGTTGTAAATGTTACTAGCTTCTGTGGGTGCGTGTCTCTCTGTGTGGGTGTCCAGGTATGTTTCTGTATAAGTTTATTGTGATGTCACGTATCCCAACAGCAAAGAATGTTCTGCTTCAGCATCCTTGCCCTGCCTTCAGTCTGCCAACTGGCTTGGTTGACAGCGGCTGGTGACCCAAGGAGCTGCTGATAGACGTGTACTATCCATCTGTCAACAACTTCTTGAATCAGCTATTTCCACACGTTTTCGAAAGAAGATGAGTTTTTACAGAAGGTAATTCCCAGATTCCCAGGCGCTGATTGGTGGGGCTGCTGGTGGGCAGGAGGTGCTTGGGGATGGAGGGGGGTAGTTGATGTGGGGCTGCTGACATATTCCTGTGGCTCTTTGGCAATGTTCATTGGTAAATTCTGGCTCCTTCTCAAGCTCAGGTTGGCCACCCCTGTGCTAGGGACTGGTGGGGGCCAGCGTTGCAACAGTCAGTTCTCAACATCCCGTTTTGATTTGAACGTGGGCATCTTTCAGTTCCCCTTCTGCGTCAGCCTTCCACGTTCTCTGGAGGCAGATTTCCATGATTTTAAGGAAAAGTTATTTACTTATTCCCATAATACAAGAACTAGGGGTCACCAAATGAAATTAATAGGCAGCAGGTTTAAAAAAAAGAAAAGGAAGTTCTTCTTCACACAGCGCACAGTCAAACTTGTGGAACTCCTTACTTGAGGAGGTTGTGAAGGCTAGGACTATAACAGCGTTTAAAAGAGAACTGGATCAATTCATGGTGGTTAAGTCCATTAATGGCTATTAGCTAGGACGGGTAAGGAATGGTGTCCCTAGCCTCTGTATGTCAGAGGGTGGAGATGGATGGCAGGAGAGAGATCACTTGATCACTGCCTGTTAGGTTCACTCCCTCTGGGGCACCTGGCATTGGCCACTCTCGGTATACAGGATACTGGACTAGATGGACCTTTGGTCTGACCCGGTACGGCCATTTTTATGTTATGTTATGTTCTAATTCACTCATTGCCTTCAAGTTGTGAATCTAAACCTTTTGTCTCATGTAATGATTGGCTAATGTATGTGTATTGAGACAATATCTATCTGTTTACATGATTGAAACACACATAAATGAGATCAAATAATGCAGAAGAAAGAAATCTTAAGCTATTGAAAGTGATACAGCTCCACTCCCATCCCCTGGCTGTCATCTTGGCAGTTCTCTCAGAAATAATCTCATGGAGATAGACTTCAAAACTCT
>NW_027059508.1:0-2000 GCF_011386835.1 Chrysemys picta bellii | reverse complement strand
CCCAGCCACTAAGAGGCTCTCAAGAGGTGAGTGGATCCCTATTATCGTGCCCAAAAGGAAAGCTCCATGTTTTAAGACATTTCTCATTTGTGTGGAATAATAAAGTTACAGTGTCTTATGTGCCAAGTGCCAGAGGGGGAGCCATATTAGTCTGTATCCACAAGACTGTGACTGTAGGAGGACTCCTTGTTGTTTTTAGTGTATTCCATGTCTGCTCAAATTATATTCCCAATCTTAATGATCATATTGGGGCTAATGGACATGTTGATTTTATTTCAGCTTATGAGTGACCCCATACTCAGGGAGAAGAAGTTCCTTAAGTCTGTCTTGAGCATCTTGGAAGAAAGGTCACAGGATAGGAACAGCATTGTCCGCCAGATGGCTGTGAGAGGCCTGGGGAATTTAGTCTATGGGGCGCCTGAGAAGGTAAGAGAGATTAGTGAATAGAATGCAGCATAACTAGAGAAACCAAGAGAGAGAGTTGTTCAGAGTTTCCAGAGGCTGCACAAAATGCACTAGGCCAAATTCTGCTCTCTCACATACCCTAGAAACCTCTTTGCAGTAAACATAGAGCAAGCTGGATCCTTTGGTAAGCTGGGCATAAGTCAACAATGTGCACTTTAATATGACCATATGTAAATGTATACATCTGGGAACAAAAAATGCAGGCCATACTTACAGGATGAGAGACTCTACCGCAGGAAGCAATGATGCTGAAAAAAACTTGAGTCATGGCAGATAATCCGTTGAACATAAGCTCCCAATACGAAGTTGTGGCCAAAAGGGCTGAAATGATCCTTAGAGGTATAAACAGAGGAATCTTGAAGAAGAGTAAAGAAGTTATTTTCCCTCTGAATATGGCACTCATGTGAGCACTGCTGGAATACTGCGTCCAGATCAGGTGTCCACAGTTCAAGAAGGATGCTGATAAATTAGAGAGGATTCAGAGAAGAGTCGCAAGGATTGGAAAATATCCCTTTAGTGATAGACTCAAGGAGCTCAATCTATTTAGCTTTACAAAGAGAGGGTTAAGGAGTGACTTGAGGACAGTCTATAACTACTCACCTGGGGAATAAATTTGATAATGGGCTCTTCACATTAGCAAACAAAGGTATAACAAGATTCAATGGGGAAAAATGAAGCTAGGCTAATTCAGACTGGAAATAAGGCATACATTTTTAATGGTAATTTTAATTAACCATTGGAACAATTTACCAAAGGTTGTGGTGGATTCTCTGTCCCTAGCAATTTTAAAATCAAGATTGGATGTTTTTCTAAAAGATACATTCTAGTTCAAACAGAGACTATTTCGGGGAAGTTCTATGTTATGCAGGAGGTCAGACCGGATAATCACAATGGTCCCTTTTGGCCTTGGAATCTAAGTAACTAGGAATCTAATAATAGAATTACACAGGGATATTATGGCACCAAGTTGGGCTCATTGTAGCTAGCACCTGGTCTGAAATATAGCTATAGGTCTCTGGGGGGAGACGAGGTTGATGAAATTCCCACAGCTTCATAATTGCTAAAGAAAACTTATTAGAAGTGTGATCAGTGATAAGTGTTCTTTAATGCCATATGTTTGTACAGGTGAAAAAGCACAAGAAGTTTCTTCTGGACATACTGATCGGGGCCTTACATGACATTTTCAGTTCGGAAGTCATTGGCGAGAGCATGAAAGCACTGGCCAAAGTCCTGAAGGAGCTGAAAGAGAAGGACATAGGTTCTTCCTTCAAAGACCTCACCCAACAGATCCGGACCTACTTTGACGATGTATGTGAACAGATCTCTCCAACCCCAGTTCAACCGATCTTGATTAGACTCCATTTACAATGCGTGATGTAGACTCCCTGGGCATTGCTCATGTCAGAGTGAAGAGATTTTAGGCTCCAGGGAAGAGAGGTGTTTTACGGAGGAGGAGAACATTAGGAGGATGGGGATGACATCCCTGCTCTCACAGTCTCACCCTTCTATTCTTCTTTATTGCCACTGAGAACCTC
>NW_027059507.1:0-2000 GCF_011386835.1 Chrysemys picta bellii | reverse complement strand
GGTCTGAATTAAGTTCCCTTTTGTTTTAAACCCTTGTATTGAGAATGGGACCTGTGCCCATTCCCAGCCTGTGCTTGGCTTTCCCTGAAAAGATTTTAAAGTGACTTGCTTTACTCTCTCCCCTGCCTGTGGAGCGGTTTTAATTAAAGAGACAGCAGCCCCAGTATCAATCAAAGCTAGTGCAGGAGCGCGGTTCTCCTGCTGGACATAAATGTGCGGTCTCCCTCCAGAGTCCCAGAACATTTTACCAATGAGCCCCCATTGCTGCGCTCCTGTATTATGTGGGGTGCTCATGTCCAGCAGGCCCCCCTAGTCCCGGTTGCTCGGGGGGGCATTTGTAGCTATGCTAGTTACATGCTCCTGATTCTCTTGTGCTTGTAGGGCTTCTTGGACTAGAGCTCGAGTTGGGGCTTTGTCCCAGTACTCCCAATTACCTCCCTGTCGCATTACTGCCCGCCAGGCCAATCGGCGGATCGTGGAGTCATAGGTATTCTCTCCCTCACCTTCAGCTCTTTGGAAATTATCATTTCTTTCAGAAGGGCGGGGGTTTGAGCATGAATAATGTCCCCGGGGCTTATGATTTCCCCGTCCGCGGTAGCGACCTCGGGAGCCCCCTATTCCCATATTACCACTCTCATTGGAGTAAGTTATTTGCTCAAGTGCGGCCACAAAGGGAGCCCTTTCTTTTTTTATTTGGAGTGCGGGGCCAGAATGAGTGGTGATCTGTTTGATCAGATCCCGGAGCTCAGTCATGCTTGCGGGCTGGTTAAGTGCCCAGACGCTGAGCTTATTAGCATAGTAAGGGAGAAGAGTCGCAGCACAGTCCCTCAGGGCGTCTGTGCCGTATGCTACAGTGTCAGGGTTATTTGCAGGGGCTCCTTGGGCATCTTCAGGGCGGGTGATGCCTGCCATGACCTGCATGAGTCCCCAGCGGGATAGGTACCCTTCGGGGTCTTCATTAGGTTCCTGCATCATGCTAGCCGCCTGTATCATTAGATGTCGGCGACCCATTTGTTCCCCTAGGCTTGCAAACAGGGGTAGGAAAGTATTGTTCTCCCTGTTTTCTCTTATCACCCGATCAATGACTCCCTGTAATTCGGGTGCTGCACAGGCGGTCATGAGGCGTTTAAGCTCAGGGACTGTTAAATCTTCTCTGCCTGCCAATTGCAGCGCACGCAGAGTCCATTTTGAAAAATTTTCCCGGTTAAGGGGTCCAAGCATTTTTGCCATTGCTTGGAGATCAGCTGCTGATACAGGGACGGTTGTAGTAGCTGTGCTAGTCCCTGCAGCTGTGTCTGTTCTTGTTACAGTAATTCTGTTAATGGCTGCAATCGGCCCCTGGGGCTCAGGATTGCTGCTCCGTATCTCTCTTTCCCACACCTCTCTAGATTCCCTCGGGGCATCTTCCCAGTCAGGGATGTCACTCTGGGGATCAAAGTCCCACTCTCCTGCCGTCACCGCTGCTATCTGGCGGTTTGCGAATCCCAGCCTTTGTTTAAGGTGCTGGATAAGGGACTCGCATCGGCTGTGATTAGCGGGGAGAGCTTTACTTTGTTCTATGGTTAACCTCTTTACCATGCCTTGCAATACTTGATTCTCTTTTTCTATTTTTTTCCTTTTCCCCGACCTGTTCCTCTAACTTCTTTTCTCTTTGTTTGCCCTCCCTGATTGCCTCCCGGAGAGGGTCTAACTGGCTTTGCACCCCTGTCGCTACCACTTTCCATCTTTCTGCCTCTTTTTCCATATGAGTGAGTTTTTCATGCAGGGAGGTATTCTCCTCCTGGCAGGATGCCAGGCGGGAGTATAAATCCCTGCATGCGTCCCACAAAAGCCAGATTGCTGCTGAATCCCTTTTAGTTGGAGTAGGCTTGTACAGGATTATATACCTTGCCAGCCTATCCTCCAAATCTGAAATTGTGCACACATCTCCCAGCCCCCCTTCAGTCCACGGGCTGTGTCCAAACCTCTGTAGTACTTGTTTAAAGGGTGTGGGCTCTTGG
>NW_027059506.1:0-2000 GCF_011386835.1 Chrysemys picta bellii | reverse complement strand
ACCTGTCTGGTCATTCAGTGACAGACCTGCGGGTGGCTATATTACAACAGAAAAACTTCAAAAACAGACTCCAACCAGAGACTGCTGAGCTAGAATTGATATGCAAACTAGACACAATCAACTCCGGTTTGAATAAGGACTGGGAATGGCTGAGCCATTACAAACATTGATTCTATCTCCCCTTGTAAGTATGCTCACACTTCTTATCAAACTGTCTGTACTGGGCTATCTTGATTATCACTTCAAAAGTTTTTTTTCTCTTAATTAATTGGCCTCTCAGAGTTGGTAAGACAACTCCCACCTGTTTATGCTCTCTGTATGTGTGTATATATATCTCCTCAATATATGGTCCATTCTATATGCATCCGAAGAAGTGGGCTGTAGTCCACGAAAGCTTATGCTCTAATAAATTTGTTAGTCTCTAAGGTGCCACAAGTACTCCTGTTCTTTTTGCGGATACAGACTAACACAGCTGCTACTCTGAAATCTGTGCATTACCCTGATTGGCCACTGGGTGTCACTGTTCCTTCAAGGGAGACACACTCTCTGCATTTCCCTGACTAGCCACCGGGTGGCACTGCTGCTCCATGGGAGACCCCCCCCCCATGCATTACTTTGACTGGCCACCGGGTGTCACTTCTGTGCCAAGGGAAACATGCTCTGTGCATTACCCCGATTGACCACTGGGTGTCACTGCTGCTCCATGGGAAACAGACTCTGTGGAATACCCTGCCTGGCCTCTGGGTGTCACTGCTCTTCCAAGGGAACCACTGTCTCTGCATCATCCCGACTGACCACTAGGTGTCACTGCTGGTCCAATGGAACACCTGTGCATGACCACCTGGTGTGTCACTGCTGCTTCAAAGAAATGTGCTCAGTGCATTACCCTGACTGACCACCGGGTGTCACTGTCGCTGCAACGGAAACACACACTGCATTACCCCAACTGGCCGCCGGGTGTCACTGCTCCTCCATGGGAGAGACACTTTTCATTAGCCAACCTGGCTAGCTCTCCGGCCGCCCAGCTCTGATGACAGTGCCACCAGCAGCGCAGAAGTCCTCACTGAACTATGCGCTGCCCAAAGCAGGCAGAGGGTTCAGGGTGCCCCACAGCAACCCAACAGCCCCACTCTGCCCCAGGCTCCTGGGCCTGCCGCCCGTGGTTGATGCTCCCTGAGGGCTCTGCGAGAGCCAGGTTCCCCCACCCCGGTGGCTCTTGGGGGCTGCAAGCAGTTGAAGGGTGGCGGGAAGCTGAGGGGCAGCCGCAGCCCCAGGGCCAAGAGCAGCAGCAGGAGGAGGAGACAGGGGAGCACCCCAGCTGCCCATACCATGGCACAGTCAGCGCATCAGTCACCCCCCACTGGCCGGCTCCAGCCGCCAACCTGGCCAGGAGGAGGGCAAGGGGGGGACGGGTCAGGAGGCAGGGCTGGCACTTAAGAGGAGCAGAGCCGAGCCATAGAGATGGGTGGGGCCCTGTACCAAGGGGGGGTGCAGCCCCCCAATTTTCTGTCTAGCCTACCTCAGCCCCCCAATGGGGAACAGGATGGTGCCACCATGGAGGGGGGAAATTGGGGTTTGAAGGTTTAGGGTTTGGATTACAGGGTCAGGTTCAGATTAGGGTAAGGGGGAGTTAGGTTTAGGGTGTGGATTAGGTTTGGAAACGGCTAGGGGTTGAGAGGGAGAGTCAGGGCCGCCCGGGGGGCGGGGGAGGCAAGTGGGGCAATTTGCCCCAGGCCTCGCAGGGGTCCCCACGAGAATATAGTATTGCAAAAATTTTTATGGCCCCCAAAATTGCTTTTCCCCAGGCCCCCTGAATCCTCTAGGCAGCCCTGGGGAGAGTTAGATTAGGGGAGGGGAGGGGTAGGTTCTGGGAGGGAGGGTTGAGGGTTGTGTTTAATGCGAGGGTTAGGATTAGTTTTAGGGATTAGGTTGGGTAAGAGTTTGGGTTCAAAGGTGGGTTAGAGTTAAGGGGTTAGGGTTATGGTCAGGGTGGGGGTTAT
>NW_027059505.1:0-2000 GCF_011386835.1 Chrysemys picta bellii | reverse complement strand
TCTCCACTCCCTGTTTCTGTTCTTAACTCCTTACTTTCTCCTAGTTTCTAGTGCATGACGAAAAAGCTGATAAGCTGCTGAGGCATCATGAACTGTTTGTACTGTCAAAGAAGATAGATATGCATAAATATTAGAAGCTTTTAACTAGTAAAGGGGGGGATTGGGTTGCTTTAACTATGACGCGACGGAACTGTCTATATAATCTCACTAGTTATTGTAATCGTGGCTGGTTCTCTCAGGAGACGGGCCGCTCTCTATTGTTGTGTGCACTCTTCAATAAAGAGCTTGTATTGGACCTTGCTGGTGTTGCCTGTCTCTCACTCTGTGGTCAGACAACGAACCGTGCCGTCTGGGTTAAAAAGTCCCCGACAAATTTGGCGACTCCGCCGGGACTCGTCTGACTCTCCGGTGCGGGAACAGACTCCGAAGCAACGCAGCGCGCATCCTCTGGCTTCGAGGAGCCTTGCCCGGTAACCTGATCCCTGCATCGGCGATAAGGCGAGTTCTGTGAACCAGCTGAAGCCCGTAGAAACCCAGCAATGTCCACCTACCCGTTGAGTAGGATCCAGGTCTTCAGGGTTCGAGTCCCTGGGGAGGTCAGGTCTTTGGGGTTCGAGTCCCTGAATAAGGTAAGCGATCGCCATAAAGGGGTTAGAGTCCCCGGGAAAGGGGTTTGAGTCCCCAGAGAGGGGTTAAAGTCCCCGGAGAGGGGTTAGAGTCCCCGGAGAGGGGTTAGAGTCCCTACAGGCTAAATGGGACAGTTTGGCAGCAAGTGCCCGGGGGACGCCCCGTTGTCTCTAGTACTTAGAAATTGGAAGGAAATCTCTGGAACAACCGGTTTGACTAAATCTAAATGAGAAACTTATGCCAAATTCAATGGTCTTCCTTTACTACCCATTTGTCCCCGACTAAAGACTGGCCAAGGTGCAGAACCTTTTCTGCTGACTGGATGGATTCCCTCAGGAATATCCTGGTTGGTCTTAGACCGGGACAAATGGATTATTTATTTGTATGGTATAACTATAAACCAAAAGAAAAACTGCTTTCGTCCCCAGCTGGCTGTGAAAAAATATAGACAGAGGCAAACCAAAGGCAGTACAAGTTACAGTGCTGAGATTACATTTGCAAAGCTTAACTATCAAGTGAGATCCAACAGTCTGCCTTTGAGACCCTGGAGCTGGCGTGGTTTGGGGACGCTGAAGAAGCCACAGGCAGCCGGCCTGGACTGGAATCTCTGAAAGAGACGTCGCAGGAGACCCCAGGGTGTAAAAGAACAGCCCTCCCAAGAGTGAAAAATTAACTCTATAGTTGCTAGAGGGAATTAAGCAGTGAAACTTGGTAAGAATTTCTGTAAGTAATCCAGGCAAGAAGTTATTTAAGTGGAATTATTCGACTATGAATACCTTAGTCTAATTTGCTGAAGAACACTCCTGCTGTGTACAATCTGTATTTTATAAGTTTAAGATGAATTGGTATTGTTTAAAGTTGCAAAACCGAGAATACTTTTGCCAGGCACAGGAAACTAGTGTTGTTTAAGGTATTTAGCATTTAATCCTTAAAGTGACTTAATGCTACAAGATTTAAAATGTTTTAAATAAAGACCAAAGGTTGTGGCTGCAGCAGGGTAGTCAAAGCCAGAAGAATAAAAGATTTAAATTTTGTTTTTGAGAAACAAAATAGCAGATAAAAGATCTGGTAAAGAGAGAGAAGGACAGTGCCCCTGGCTCTGTGTGGTCGAGCTGACACTTTGCTGTGGGGGCATGGAGATTTTGTAAGCATAAAAGAAACAGTTACACCTTGTGTAGAAATTGATGTGGCTAGTGTTGTAGAAATTGAATTGTAGAGAGGATGTGTATTTTCCCCAGAACATGTGCAGTGTATATTGTAGCAGAGGTAAAAGAAATGCAAACCTACCAATATAGGTTGTGTTGTCTTTTTCAGAACACTGTGCGTTTGAAAGCAGGAGTTAAAAGTAAAAGGCAATCAAAAGTCTGGGAAAG
>NW_027059504.1:0-2000 GCF_011386835.1 Chrysemys picta bellii | reverse complement strand
TTAATTGTGTCCTTTTTTAAAGTAAGAATCTTTAAGCTGTGGATAGCTTTGGATCTGGAAGCAAGCCAGAAAGCATCTGTATTAATGCAAATTATCTTACTAATAAGGTAGAAGCCACTGAAACCTGGGCTGCCTATGAAACAAATACAAGGAAATATGGAGTAATTCCTCTGTTTTGTCTAAAATCAACAAGAGTACGTGTATATAAAGGAAATATTTTAAGTAAATAATGTCTTTCAAATCATCAGAGAAAACGGATGCCAGCTGAACAGCATTCAACGTACCATGCATTTACTGGTACAATAGGAATTATTTTTGTGTTCTATGTCCTGTCTTGTGGGGTTTGTCTTGTGGCCAGAATTGTTGTGTTTAATATTTTCATAAGACAGTCTAGTTCAAAATTAAATAAAAGGGTTAAATAAAAAAGCAGATACTTGTTTTATTCAACTTGAAATACAAAGTGTTTGGATAAATCAGGAAAATGTGATATACTAAAGTCTAATACATTTGCTTAAGTAAAAAAAAAAAAAAGCTTCATTGGGCAAATCTTTTAATTAAAAAAAATGTTGTTAAAATTTGCATATCAACAGTCTTTGGAAGCAAGGACATGGAAGGTTAACCCATTCCCCATATTGCCCATGGGATCCTTCTGGCTACCTTAGATTTCTAGCCAGAGGGCTGGGGAGGGAGGAAAGCTATTGGACACAAGAGGTTGTACCGAGTGGACTCCTCAAAAGTGGGTGTGCTTGTCCCGGTTTGTTGCTCCAAAGCTCTGTATAAAAGTTATTTTACTAAAAAGGTGTATATGGCATACATTGAATAATAAGACTAATGTACTGTATAATGGCAATGTGTATGTGTTCATTGTTGAGAAAAGGTGTATGAGTGAAGAGTGGAAGTTTCCTTTGTAAGTTAAAAGAAGCCAAGAAAAAAAAAAGAAAAAGAACAGAACGAGTTAACTGGAAAAAAAATAGCTAGCAAGCTCAGTCTAAAGATAAGATGCTGGCCCATCCAAGGGCACTGCCCACAGCTAAGACTTGGCTGACAGCCAAAAAAAGGGGGGCCTGAATGTGCCCAAGCAGCTGTAAAATCTGCAAAACACTGCCAGGCATTAATGAAATGTGTTAGGTTTTTCTCACAAGTAAAGAAGTGCTACCTAAAGACCGTAGCAGTCTTGCCATTCATTGAAACCAAGAGACTGAGTCTACGTAAAGTCCATCAACGAAAGACTGCTTTGACTCCATGCTGGAAAGGCCCTTTCCAAGTCCTGTTAACCACCAACACTGCTGTAAAGTGCCAAGGACTGCCTACCTGGACTCATGCTTCTCACTGCAAAAAGACCCCTCCACCTCGGGAGGATTCTCCGACTGATGATCAGCCTATTCCTCCTTCTAACTCTGCTGTGCCTTCTGGACAGCAGAGAAAAAAAAAAAAAAAGACAAGGTGAAGTGCTAGTAACCTCTCCCTTGTCCACTGACAGACCTACTGTGCCTTTGGATTTTTTCCTAAAAAAAGCAAAACCCATTACAGGGTGATGTGCTAGTAACCTCTCCCCTGTATGATGCTGAACCACACTGTTTCAAAAAAAAAGAAGAAGGAACACTCGCTCCATTGAAACCACCAAAGTCCAGGAATTCCTGACTAAAAAAAAACAAAACAAAAAAAAAAAACATTAAGAACTGACCCTGGTGAAGAAACAAAGAGTTATACACTGGCAGGAAGAAACTTGTAGACCCATGCTTAGGAATGTAGTTTTGATTGGATTTGGGAGTTTATTCTACAGGCTGCGCCCTGTGTTTTGAATAAGTCCTTCAGCATGTATTGCCCTCCCTAATTGGATTTTAAATGCAAAAGGGGCTGCTATTAGATTAGCACAACAGAGGGCTTAAATTATTTCCTCTAGAAAGAAGAAAGACTTGACCAGATCCCTATGGGATAGGGCCAATAGTACAGCAGCAGTTTAAAATATTTTTAAAAACCAAAAACATAATAAGAAATTA
>NW_027059503.1:0-2000 GCF_011386835.1 Chrysemys picta bellii | reverse complement strand
GCCTTATGTAAGGCCCCCTGGTGGTCTAGGATTATATAAAATGAGGTAAACAAATCATGGCCTTATGTAAGGAACGGTTGAACCAATCGGTGTGGGGCTATACATGTGATAAACACATGATTCTCCTTCTTGTCCAATCTGTAGATGTGTTATTATAGCCTAATTGTGTTATGTAATGTTGAGAAAAAACTATAAAAGAAAGCTTGCAATAAACAGAATTCGGATTCAGCTTGCAACCACATTGGTCGTGTGCTTTATCTGCTCCGCATGGAACCCCACAGGAGGGATGGAGGAAAAGGTAAAACGAAAAGGACAAACCCTAATGTCCCCAGTGATTCTACCAGACAAAATTACAGGGAGGGATTAAAATTCTGCCACCTTGAACTAGTGTTTTCCATGCCTGCCTAGAATTCTGCTGGCACCAGATGGATCAGACTGAGCAGGTTCCAAAACCTCTTGGAGGCTCTTACTTTCTAAACAGGGATGTCTGTTTTCTAGTAAAATCAGTAAAAGGAAAGGAGACAACTCGAAAGAGGCTCCTGCTCTCACTCAAATACGTGAATCCTAATACTCTCTCAGTCCTCAAGAGAAACCTCGAGAAGGAGACTTGCTGAAGCAAAGCCACAGGGGTCTCTGAGGTTTCCCTGGCCATGCGCCCCTGTCCTGCCTCGCTGATGGCAGCATCTCTCTCTGAGGTTACCACCTCCCTAACACCTTTGACCAATATGCTGAGGTCCTGCAAAAGACCTTTGTGATATCACTGCCACCAATCAAACCCTTAAGTGCTAATGTCCTGCTGCTGGCCTGACACTATGAAGGTTTGAGCTACTCTCTGTGGATCACCCCACTCAATGCGTCTTCATTCTAGGAAGCAAGTGGGCTACACATTAAAACATCAGAGGCTGCTCCCAATGCTACACTCAGTGTTTCCAAAATTAGGAGACTTTATGGCCACAAGAGACCTTTAGAGCATCTAATCTAAGCCCCTGCATATCATAGGCTTCCTGTATCGTACAATAGTTACTCTTTGGGCACACACATTCCAGAAAGGCATCTAGTCTTCATTCAATGACATCAAGAGATGGAGAATCCACCACTTTCCCTTTTAGTGAGGGCCAGGGGGTTCCATTTCCCCTTCCACTAGCACCCCATTTACAGTGAGCCAGAGCAGTACCTGCAGCAGGGAGTGGGAGTTGCTGATGTCCACAGAGGCACAGCCCTTGCAGTGTCAACTTCCCACAAGGGGAGGTGAAGAGCACCCCCAGCAACACACACACACACACACACACACCACTCCTGGTGGTGGGAGGGGAACAAGAGAAAGCAAGGAGGGATGGAGGAAAAGGTAAAACGAAAAGGACAAACCCTAATGTCCCCAGTGATTCTACGGCACAAAATCCCAGGTGGGCTATAAAATTCTGCCACCTTGAACTAATGTTTTCCATGCCTAGAATTCAGCTGGCACCAGATGGATCAGACTGCAGACTGAGCAGGTTAAAAACCTCTCCAAGGTTCTTACCTTCTCAACAGGCACGTCTGTTTTCTAGTAAAATCAATAAAAGGAGAAACTCGAAAGAGGTTCCTCCTCGCACTCACATACTTGAACCCTAATACTCTCTGAGTCCTAAAAAGGGAGACCTCGAGAAGGAGACTTGCTAAAGCAAAGCCAAAGGGGTCTCTGAGGTTTCCCTGGCCCTGCGCTCCTGTCCTGCCTGGCTGATGTCAGCATCTCTCTCTCAGGTAACCACCTCCCTAACACCTTTGACCCATAGGCTGAGGTCCAGGATAAGGCCTTTGTGATATCACTGCCACACCCAACCAAACCCTAAAGTGCTAATGTCCTGCTACTGGCCTGACACTTTGAAGGTTTGAGCTACTCTCTGTGGATCACCCCACTCAATGCATCCTCATTCTAGGAAGCAAGCGGGCTAGACAGTAAAACATCAGAGGCTGCTCCCAATGCTACACTCAGTGTTTCCAAAATTAGTAGACTTTATGGT
>NW_027059502.1:0-2000 GCF_011386835.1 Chrysemys picta bellii | reverse complement strand
AACAAAAATATGCTGTGGTGGAGAGAGAGTACCTCGCTGTAAAATGGGCCATGGAAACGTTGCGCTACTACCTGCTCGGGCGCAGATTTGTCCTCGTGACCGACCATGCCCCTCTTCAATGGATGCAACGGAACAAGGAGAACACTAGGGTGACCAGGTGGTTCTTATCCCTCCAACCTTTCCAGTTCCGTGTGCAACACAGAGCAGGGAGCCATCACGGCAATGCCGATGGCTTGTCACGTGTGCACTGTCTGGCGTCCCAAGCTGCCCAATCCCTTGGTGTTGAGCAGGGGGGAGGGATATGTGACAGACCCAAACAAGTGGGGTACAGAAGCCTTGTAGAAGGCAAATATACTGGCCATTGGATGAATAGTTTTCTGTTCTCTGAGTGACCAGAGCAGGGGCTGCACTAGAACAAGCAGGAACTTTCTTGAACCAATTTAAGGCAGGCAGGCTAATTAGGACACCTGGAGTCAATTAAGAAGAACCTGCTAGACTCAATTAAGGCAGGCTAATCAGGGCACCTGGGTTTAAAAAGGAGCTCACTTCAGTTTGTGGTGATGTGTGTGAGGATCTGGGAGCAAGAGGCACTAGGAGCTGAGAGTAAGAAGGCGTACTGCTGGGAGATCCTTTTTTAAGAACATTATTGGATTTCTGTGTTTTAAGAGGTCTGTGCATGTTTTTCAGTTAGCTGGTGGCAGCAGCTAATTTCTTTTCCTTTTTTTCAGTTCTTCCCCAGACGGGGGGGAAGAGTTTGGGGGTACCCCACAGGAAGGAATTCCCAAGTGCGCCTTCCTGGGCTCTCAAAGGGGTGGCAGCATTTACCAATCCACGGCCAGGAGGATCTGTAACCTTGGGAGTTTAATACAAGCCTGGAGTGGCCAGTATTAATTTTTAGAGTCCTTGTGGAACCCCCCTCTTCTGCACTCGAAGTGCCAGCATGGGGAATCAGCCTTGACAGCATCCTAGCTGGGGAAGTTTCCCATTAGCCTGGGTCCCCAGACCCGGAGAGACGGGCCCAGGGCAGTATGCAAAGCCCAGTGATAATAACGCCCACAGTGACTGTCCTGCAGCACGGGGCAAACGTCTCAGGCCCCAGAGCCTTGGTACCTCCTCTGCCCCCAAGAGGAGACTAACGAAAAATAATTCCCCGAAATGAGGTAAACAGCCCCATGACTTGCAAAAGCAAAGAAAATACAGGAGTTGGGGCACCATCCCCTTGTGCTTAGATCAGGGGCTGGAGCCAGGACTCCTGGGTTCTAGCCCTAGATTTGCTGCTTCCAGGGCAAATCACTGGGGGCAGTGAGGCTGTAGGAGTGCCAGGGGTTGTTGTGGGGTCACTCCCCGCAAAGGGAGAGGGACGGGAAGGGGTTAATTCATGAAATCCAGAAAGTGATTAAAGTTCCCAGCCGGACAGACAAGTCCCTGAGCTCCAGGAAGGGGTCGCGGGACTGGGGGCTGCAGGTCCGACTAGAGCTAAGGGCGCTGCTGGGACACTGTGTGTAGTGGGGGGCTGAGAGCCCCTGACCCGAACTGTGACCCCTTCACCTAGTGCCACCGCCCCCAGCCCGGGGGTGCGGCCCCCCGAGTTCCAGCCTCGGAACACACGGACCAGCTGACCCCAGAGAGGCGGGGCCAGAGACCGGCCGAGCTAATGGCGGCTCCGCCCATTACAGCCCCGGGGCCCAGGTCTCATCCCGCCCCCGCCCCGGCTCAGACATTCGGTTCCCCTTCGCCAGCCTGCCCAGCGGGTTCTGCCCAGCGACCGGTGACGGAGGCGGGGCTGCGCGCCGCTATTGGCGGGATGGTCCCCTCTCAGCCAATCCCTGCAGACTGGAGGCTCATACGGCCAGTAGCTGGGAGCTGGAG
The DNA here is from genome assembly GCF_011386835.1 of Chrysemys picta bellii. Taxonomy (NCBI): domain Eukaryota; kingdom Metazoa; phylum Chordata; order Testudines; family Emydidae; genus Chrysemys; species Chrysemys picta. The sequence continues at coordinate 131 of NW_027059502.1, read as the reverse complement.
TCCGGTCTCAGCGCCCCGCGGGGTTCTCGGGTTGTGGGGCCGAGACCGGGCATGGCCCTGGCGCTGCGCCTGCTGCTGGGGGCTGTAGCCCTGCCGGGGGGCCACTGCCGTGAGTATCGGGGGGAGACCCC
>NW_027059501.1:0-2000 GCF_011386835.1 Chrysemys picta bellii | reverse complement strand
CCTTACCTGTAAAGAGTTAAGAGGTAAGCTTAAAATGAGTTGGCACCTGACCAGGGGAACCAGTAAGGAAGCTGTACCCTCTCAAAGTGGGGAAAAGTGCTGGGTGTGTGGGTCTTTTGTTCTCTTGGCTGCAGAGGGACAGGGCAGTACTTATGCCGTAAAAAGCTCTGGGCTAGGTATGAAAAATCATCAGGATCATACCTAGAAACTACTCATTTGGAACCACCGATATGGAAGTTGTCAGGGTTCCCTCCCCACTCTAAACTCTAGGGTAAAGACGTGGGGACCCGCATGAAGAGCTCCTAAGCTTTTTCTACCAGCTTAGGTTAAAACCCCCAAGGTACAAAATTCCCTGCACCCTGAGAAATGCTTCTCTCACTGCCACCATCAAGTGTTTTAAACAGGAATCCGGGAAAGGAACCACTTGAAGTTCCCCTTCCCCCCAAAATACCCTCTCAAGCCCGTACACCCCCTTTCCTGGGAAGCTTGAGAATAATCTCCTAACCAGTTGGTTACACCGTGATCTAAAAACCGACTCCCGAGGTTTTAAAACCATAGAAAACAGTCAGGTTCTTAAAAGAAGGATTTTATTAAAACAAAGAAGGTAAAATCATCTCTGTAAAATCAGGATGGTAACTATTTTACAGGATACTCAATTTCCAAACTCCGAGGGATTCCCCCTCTGGACAAAACCTTAAAGTTACAGAAAAAACAGGAATAACCCCCCCCCCCCTAACACAGGGAAAGCTCACCAAGCAAAACAAACAGAAACCTACTCGCAATGCTGACTAAACTTACTTTAGAAAAGTGAGGTTTGGTGAGGAGATTGATTTTTCTGCAGGTACTTCTTGTCTCCCAAGATCACTCTGACTCAGACAAAGAGCCACACACAAAGTCTTCCCCCCTCCCAAGATTTGAAAGTATCTTGTCCCCTTGTTGGTCAGATGCCAGCCAGGTCAGGTGTCAGTCTGGCTACCTGAATTTCTTAACCCTTTACTGGTAAGAGGATTTTATAGCACTGCATCAGACCCTCTCCCCCGTCCCTTTATATTTATGACAGAAGTAGAACAAGAAATGTTCAGGTAGATACAATTAGGCCGATCTTTTTTTATGGCTTGTGGATTCCTGTGTGCTAACCCCACGTGCTTTTGTTTTGTTGTAACCTTTAAACTGGATCCCAAGAAAGCTACTCTTGGTGATTAATCCTTGCAGTTGCTCTTCTAAGATCTAGCAATAACCTAAGTTTTCCAAGGGTGTTTTCTTTCTTGTTTTTAAATAAAATTTCCTTTTTGTAAGAACATGACTGGATTTCTGTGTCTTATGAGGTAAAGAGGTTGTGCATATATTAATCAGCTAATACAACCGCTGGGTTCTCCTTTTCTTTTGTTTCCTTTCTTGGCTTTCCCGCAGAAGGGGTGGAAAAGCGGAGGGGCCCCAGAAAAACTTCCCAAGAGAGTTCTTCTGGATTGGCAAAAGGCAGATTTTCACTTGGGTGGTGGCAGCATTACCAGGCTGGAGTGGCCAGTATTAATTTTTCGAGTCCTTGCAGGCTCCCACCTTCTGCACTCGAAATGCCAGAGTGGGGAATCAGCCTTGACAACATCCCCGTGGGGAACTTAAACCTGGTCCTGTCAGAGCTCACGGGGCCTCCCTTTGAGCCTCTAGTATTGTGCTCTCTGTTGGACCTTTCCTAGAAGGTCGCCTTTCTGGTAGCAATTACCTCAGTCTGGAGGGGCTCGGAGATTAGAGCTCTTATGTCAAAACCTCCATATACAGTGTTCTTTAACGACAAGGCAGTGGCGTAGCCAGGTTAAGAGCACGGGGAGCGGAGCTAAAAAAAGGCGCTGGGAGCAAAAAAAATGCTCCACTCAGTCAGTAGCGCAGGAGCAAAAGGCGTCGGAGCACAAAAAAGGCGCAGCTTCTGCTCAGTGGGGGAGCGGCCGCTCCCCCTGCTCCCCCCCAACTCGGCTACGCTACTGCAACAAGGTACAACGTTGCCC
>NW_027059500.1:0-2000 GCF_011386835.1 Chrysemys picta bellii | reverse complement strand
GCTCCCCGTCCCCTGACCGCCCCCCCCCCAGAACCTCCACCCCATCCAACCGCCCCCTGCTCTCTGTCCCGTGACTGCCCCCCGGGACCTTCTGCCCCTTATCCAGCGCCCTGGCCCCCTTACCATGCCGCTCAGAGCAGCAGGAGCTTGCAGCCTCGCTGGAGCTAGACACACTGCCCCGCAGAAGCTCACAGCCCTGCACCCTTACCATGCCACTCAGGGCAGCAGCCCGGATGGAGCTAGGCGCGCTGCCCTGCTGGACTGCGCAGACCCACCTGAGCGCTGCACGGGCGATGGCATGGCTGTGGGGGAGAGCAGGGGAGGGGCCAGGGGCAACCTCCCTGGCTGGGAGCTCAGAGGCCAGGCAGGACGGTCCCGCAGGCCGTAGTTTTCCCACCCCTGGTCTCACCTAAATCTCCGTCACTGCAAAGCATGCTGATTTCCCCCCTCTTCTATTTTCAGTGCAGCTGGAGAGGAGTTGATCTCAGTCCTCTCCCTAACAGCCCTTAACTTATAGGAAAACTTATCAGGTCCCCTCACAGTCTTCCTTTCTCAAGAATAAAGATGTCCATTTTTTTAACCTCCTGTCTTGCATACGACACCTTTGTTAATACACTGCAGAATGATATTTGCCTTTTTCACAATAGCCTCACATTGTTTACACATACTCAGTTTGTGGTCCACTGGAACCCCAGCTCCTGTTCTGTAATATTGGTACCTAGGCTGTTTAATGTATTTCATTTTGTCCTCCTGGCTGAAATATTTGCACTAATCAAGATAAATTCAACAAAGATGGTTTCAGACCAATTCTCCAATTCGTCAAGATTGTTTTGAATTCTAATCCTGTCCTCACAACTGCTGGCTGCCCTTCCCAGCTTGTTCGGGCCTGCAGCATTTCTAAGTACACTCTCCACTAGAGCATCTAAATCATGAATGAAACGGTGAACACTGTCAGAGCCAGGACCGACTCTTGTAGGACCCCACTAGCAATGTTTTCCCAGCGTGAGAGTGAATCATTGATAACTACTGAGAGTCTTTACAGTCATTTCATCTAGACCTGAGCCATAAACAATGTAGACCAACCTATGTGAGATATAGATGCAGCTGTGGGTTCCCATTCCTTCTGCTGCTGTCTCTGACCCGGGTATCCAGTACAGGAGGGGAGTTTGTACCTTTACTCTGGCTAAGCAGAATAACCCCTTCCCTCCTGTAGCATCCCCTGGGTGTGTGTGTGGTCCCTGTGGGGCTGCCCCAATTCCCCTTCCTCACCCTGCTCAGTGGAACAGATTCGGTTCCACTTGCCCCAACTGAGAAGGAGAGTGGTCCCGGAGTCGGTGCTTTGGAGGTGCAAGATGAGCCAATGCTTGTGTAGGATCTGCACAAAAACAATGCTAGGCACTCCCCCTGCTGGCTATAGCTGCAGAGAAACAAGCCTGTCCTCCCAGAGCCAGGTTGGGACTAGAGGCTGTTCTACAAACACGGCACCCCTCACCCCAACTTTACCCCACCTGTTCCCCACTCCTTCAGTGACTTTACCCAGTGCAGGGGGATCATTTGCTGGGTTTTGCCAGCGTAACCCATAAAGAGTTTTAGGAAAGAATTGTTATTGATTAGAACAGGGGGCCGGGAGCCAGGATTCCTGGATTCTGTTCCCATTTCTGCTGCTTCCACAGAAAATCAGTCATTTTCCTCTCTTTGTGCCTTTATCCCCATCAATAAAATGGAGCCAACAATGCTCTAGAAGTGCTAGGGATTATTGTATTGCAGTTCCCAAGGTTAGGGCAGGCTGCAAAAGGGAGAGCAAAACTGGTGGTTAACACGGAGGTTAAACTCACCAACCCGTCATAAACTCTGCTTCTCATCCCCCATACTGGTTATCGAGAAGCTGAAAAAAAGAAATCACATTGTGTTTCAGTTTTCTGGCTCCCAATCAGCCCCTAGGTCCAGTACAGTGAAACTTATTTAAAAACTCTGCTCGTTATACAAAATATTCTGGTAAC
>NW_027059499.1:0-2000 GCF_011386835.1 Chrysemys picta bellii | reverse complement strand
AACTGCAGGGAAATAGGCACAGGCTGGCAAGAAGGGAAACTGAGGCACCGAGCCAGGGAATGACAAGGCCAAGGTTTCTCAGACAGACAGTGGCAGGGCAGGAATAGCACCTGTTCCCTGGACCCTGCCGCCCCTCCTGTATCTGATCCTGGGAGTGAGCCTCTCCCCAAAGCCAACTCCTTCAGGAGCCCATAGCAAAGAGACCCCCCCACACGCTGTCCTGGACTCCCTGAGAGATGCCTCCCCCAAACTGGAGCACCAAGGACCAAAGTGGCAGCATCTAGTGTCAGTGGGGTTCATGTGGCTCAGGCCAGACCCCTGGGCTGGGGACCCGCTCCCATAGCACTGATCGAGGGCCTGGGCCCAGGGTGTTCACAGCCCCGCCCTCACCTCTCCCTGAGCCCAGCCTGGCTCCTCACCTGGAACAAAGCTGCGGCGTCCATCGGCCTCGCTGCTGCCCGAGTCCCAGGCACTGCTGCTGTCCCATGGGGAGCGGGCCGAGCTGCTGGTGGTGGGACAGGGATCCTCCACCTCCTGCCCTGGGGAGGCTGGAAGGTCCTCAGTGACCGGGCAGGGCAATGCCTCCTGCTGGGAATCAGGGCTGGGCTCCTGGGGCCGCTGCTGCCCACACAACATGCCCCAGAGTCACCCTGCCTGGCTCCCCTCCTGCGCTGGGTCCTGCCTGCCCAGCCGCAGCCTAGTCCAGCTCCATTTCGACCTGGCCTCTCCCACCTCGGCGCCTGCGCTGGGAGCGGGTTTTCTCCGCCAGAAGGCTGGGCACTTCCACCTCCTGGCCTGGCCGGGAGCTCCTTCCCCGCCAGTGGGGACGGAGGAGCCGCTCTGCTCCGGGGGAAGATGGCAGCTGCTTCCCTCAGGCTCTGGGGCCACCTGCAGAGCCTTCTTCCTGAACCTCCTCAGGAGCCTGGCCATCCTGGAACCGAGCGGGGAGCGGGCGTGAGTCTGGGGTCGAGGCAGCCTCTCACTAACCAGCCTGTTTGGTCCCTCCCCATCCCTGCCCCAGCCAGAGCAGCTCCTCCTCCCCCACAGGGGTGCATGTAATGCAATCTACACGCACTGGCAGGAGTTCATTGCATGATCTGCTTCCTGCTGTTTGGTTCTGGGCTGTTGGAGTACGGGCTTGCAACCATCTGTGCACACATATTATACTAATTGCATCTAGACCACATCTCCCTAGTTTGTTTGTGAGAATGTCCTTATTAACACCAAGATGGATCACATCTACTGTTTACCCACTTCCACTAGGCCCGTAACCCTGCAAAAGAAGGAGCTAGGATTGGTTTGGAATGATTTGTTCTTGACAAGTCCATGCTCACTAGTCCTAAGAACCGAATTGTCCTGTAGGTGCTGACAAACTGATTGTTTAATAAGGAGTTCCAGTATCTTTCCAGGTATGTTAATGGATGGGAAGATGTTCTTTTTCAGGGATCTCTGACGAGAACTGGGGCACAGCACTTAGTTTGTTGAGGCCATAAAATGGAGACAGGCACCTCTTCTCTTCTCCCAGCACCCCAGATACCTAAAAGGGTGGGACTCACATCCCTCAATGGGCTTTAAAAAAGACAATGGTTACAATGTGGCCCCGACCATTTCTGGTTTCTGCAGACTAGATGTTTTAGCAAAGTTTAGAATTCCTTGGTGCTCAACACCGTGAAACTCCCCTTTCTCCTTCACAAAGGGCTTTAACGCCCCTTATCTCACCCAGGCTCTCGACTGCCCAAAGTTAGAGAATTGTCCCTGTTCCCACTGCAGAGCACCCCCCACGACACACACACAGAGTCCTCCTGGTGGTGGGAGGGGAACAGAGGAAAGGACAGAAGACGTAAGAGATGAAGAGAAAGGAGGGAGGGATGGAGGAAAAGGTAAAACAAAAAGGACAAACCCTAATGTCCCCAGTGATTCTAAGGGACAAAATCCCAGGTGGGGAATAAAATTCGACCACCTTAAGCTAGTGTTTTCCATGCCTAGAATTCAGCTGGCGC
>NW_027059498.1:0-2000 GCF_011386835.1 Chrysemys picta bellii | reverse complement strand
CCCCTCCCCCATAGCTGAGCCGAGGGGGAGGAGCTGCTGAGCACTGCGGGGGCAGGGGCTCAGGGCCACCTCTGGAGCTGGCTCGGCCCCTGGCCGGCCTGGGCAAGCCCCTGAGCAGCTCCCAGAGCCGCTGGAGGTGTGGGGAGAAGGGAATGAAAACCCCTGACAAGGAGGAACTGGCTCTCCCTGCTGCCTGGACTCTGGGGGCAAGGCTTCTAGGCATTAGCGAGAGATCCCCAGCTGTTAGCCGGGGCTAGCCCTAGAATAGGAGTTGGTGAGATGGAAGGGTAGAACTCCCAGCCAATTTGGGGGGGGTGCCTGGTTCCCACACGCTGCCCTGCGGTTGGCACCAGCGCTCTTCAGTCACTGCCGGGGGCTTGGCAGCCATTACCGGAGAAAGGGATAACGAAGCTGTGGAAAGCAAACAGCCAGTCGAGCAGCACCTCCCCCATCCCGGCTGGCCCATTCCCAGGCGCTGGAGGCCTGCGAATGGGAGTAGTGGGCTCACTAGCGCAGGCCGGCCTTGCGATCCCTTCGGAGAACTCAGCGTTTCTTTGGGCCCAGCGCTGGCGGGGGGGCGGGAAGGTGCATTCAGTGGATAAGTGGATCTAGGGGTGACCCCAGCATGGGGGAGAGGAGCAGAATCAGGCCCACGATGCCCTGATCTCGGATATGGCAGATGATAGAAGCTCTCTGACGGGTTCTCTACTCACCCCTCTCTACTCACCCACCTTCTTGTGGGCCAGGGTCACGTTGCCCTGCACGGGGGCTACGCAAAGGAACGCCATCATGGACAGCGCAGACAGAAGCAGGAGAGAGCTGGACTGGAACCCTGCAGGGGACAGAAACCGCTGGACATGAGACCAGGAGAGAGTTTCACAAGTGCCTAAATCCCACTAGAAGTCACTGGGATTTAGGCACTTAAGTGACTTAGCCATTCTTGAAAATGTTACCCTTAGACGCTAAGGCCAGAGTTTTCAGAGGGCTCAACTACTGGGCCAGATTTTCAGAAGAGCTCAGCTCCCAGGTAGGCACCGCAGGACATGGCTAGATGTTCAAAGGGGCTCAGCATGGCGGGGGTTGGCCCAAGTCTCTGGAGACGGGGTGAAGCCCACCATTCACCTCTCCCCCGGCCCGGCCACTGTCTCCGTCTCTGCAGCCGGCCCGATTAGCACACAGCTGGGACCCAGCTGCAGGGTAAAAACCATTCAAAGATTGCGGCTCCGATGGCCTGGCTCCCGGGTCCCGGGCGGGTCAGGGCCGGCTGGAGCGCTCCCTGTGGTGGGGAAGGAGCTGCCTCCTCTCTCCCCGCGCTGCACCGCTGCAAGGGGAGTGCTGCTCGGAGCAACCCCCTCTGTCCCAGCTCCCCCCGTCCACAGTCACTGCCACCAGCCGGAGGGCAGTGCCCTCTCACCCACACAGAGACAGCAGCTGGGCAGCCTCCGGCAGGGCTCTGCCCCCCTCAGATGAGCACCAGGTGAGAGGGGCCCAGGGCACAGAGCTGCTGTGTGCCCCACGCCAGGCATGCTGCCCCCTGCACTGCAGCCCAGCAGCCCAGAGGGGGACACGCTGCTGACACTGCAGCTGTTCTGTGGGCCCAGCTCAGGCCAGGCTTAAAGTGGGCAGAGTCGCCAGGGGCCACAGTCCTGGCCAAAAAGAGTTCAAAATGGAGCCAGGTCGCTGAGGGGTGCACTGTAAGCGCTGCCCTAGCAAGGGCATGGCCATTTATTTCAGCCGGGATTAACATAGACACCCCTCCCCCGCCCCACACATGCTTTTCCCAGGCCACCTTCAGCACTCAGCGCAGGGATTCACAATGACCTTGCCGGGATCAGCAGCCCAGAGCAATCCAGACTCTTGGACAGAAACCGGCTCATTCACCCCCCGCCCCCCCCAGGTATATCTATCCCGGCCCTGGTATTACATCTTGTGTAGCTACAGCCCACAGAACGCAGAGCACGGCATATGCAGCCCCCAGTGGTAAATAGGTTGTGTGTTTG
>NW_027059497.1:0-2000 GCF_011386835.1 Chrysemys picta bellii | reverse complement strand
AGGGGCTGTAGGGAGCTGAGGATCTTGCTCACCTCTGATGCGTGCAGTCCCTTTGTGATGTCAGGACCCGCCTGGTCCTGGCCCTTTATGATGCGTCACTGGAACAAACAGCCTCTCGGGAGAGATCCAGTGGCAGCACCAGCAGGGAGCTCAGTGTCCAGACCGTCCTCCCCAGCACGAGGATGGGGATCACACAGAGCTGGTTCTGTGCCTGCTGGGACAGCCCCTGGGTGTTGTACACCTGCGTCCTTCTGGTCCTGGTCATCTGGATGGGCATGGCGACCCAGCAGAGTTTCTCCAGGAGAAGCAGGATGGTAGGAGGACACCCCCAGCCCCAACCCCCGCTGCAGCCATCCTACACTCTCAGCAGAGCTTGCCTGGACACAGCCCCATGGATGGAAGGAAGGGAGGGAGGGTGGCCAGAGGCCCCCTGTTCTGACCAGGCCCCATTGGGCTGGCAGGACACATCCACAGAGAGAGACAGGGCCACAGACCGAGCTCGTGGCTCCATTCATTGGTTGTTCCTTACTGCCCCGACCACCCCAGCTAGCGATGATAGAACATTTGCTGCTACCTAATATAAGACACACCTGTGGCATTTTGTCCCTGCTGGGATCACTCCATATATCCAGTAAGAAGAGCCTCTGTTCTTGAATCCTCCAGTTTTCATGAACACTTTAAATTCAGCAAAATCACAAAGAACAAAATGTCTGAAAAGAGCATGGAAATACAGACTTGTTTTGCTCAGATTAAAATGCAGAGCAGCCTCTAATTGGCATTTACAAGTATATTACAAGTTAAAATATTTATTATAAGATCAAATGAATAATTCATTACCTCCAAGCAACAAGTAGGATAGAAAAACCAGGAGTACTTGTGGCACCTTAGAGACTAACAAATTTATTTGAGCATAAGCTTTCGTGGGCTACAGCCCACTTCTTCGGATGCATAGAATGGAACATAATATTGAGGAGATATATATATACATACAGAGACAGGTGGGAGTTGTCTTACCAACTCTGAGAGTCCAATTAAGTAAGAGAAAAAACGGGGCTATCTTGATTATCACTTCAAAAGTCCCAGTACAGACCACTGGGGGACACCACTATTTACATCTCTCCATTCTGAGAAACAGATTATTTCTTCCTACCCTTTTAACCAGTTACTGATCCATGAGAGGACGCTCCCTCTTATCCCAGGACAGCTTACTTTGCTTAAGAGCCTTTGGGGAGGGACCTTGTCAAAAGCTTTCTGAAAATCCCAGTATGTCAGTGCACTGCAAGGCCTTCAGTGGCTTTTAAACTTTCCCAATGGGACATCGGAGACATGGTCCAGTTAACTTGTGTTCAGGGCTAACAAGAACCTGCTGTGAGAAACTCGTTTTAACAATGATGCCCCTGGGCCAGCACAGGTCACAGGTCAAAATGTGTCACTTCAACAACTATGGCATTGGGAGAGCCAAAATAACCACCACACACCACAGGAATGTACTGACTCTGACCCCTTACTTCAAATGCACTGTGGCCTAGTGGATAGAGCACTAGACGGAACTCAGGAGACTTAAGTGCTAGTCCTGTCTCTGCTACTGTCTTGCTGGGTGACCTTGGGTAAGTCACTGTTCTTCTCTGTGCCTCAGTTTCCCATCTCTAAAAGGGGGCTAATGCAACAGACCTCCTTTGTAAAGTGCTTTGAGATCCACTGACTAAAAGTGTTAGATAAGAGGTAGGGCTCTTTATTATCTCATGATATAGGGTGCTTTTCTTAAAGCTCCCACTGCTGGAGTCAAATGATTTATCTGAGAATCTCGGCTTTTTATTTGATTTGATTTAATTTCATTTTATTTGTTAGCACATTTTAAGCCCTCATGGTTGCAAAGAGAAGCTGGAAAATGTAAACTGTCTGTGGCAGGCTTCTCCGAGGAAGACGAGGCACAGGGACGAAAGGAAGAAACCGAAAGGTAAGCAGCCCCTGACCCCACAGCTGCGGTGGCAGACTCGGGC
>NW_027059496.1:0-2000 GCF_011386835.1 Chrysemys picta bellii | reverse complement strand
TCCCTGTTCCAGAACATGCCCCGAGGATGTCGCCTTTGGGGGCAGCCCCACCTGAGAGCCAGCTGGGGCAGGACAGGATTGCAGGGGCCTGGCCCGGGGGTTCCCAGGTGGGACGTCCCAGAGACGGAGCGTTCCAAAGAGGCTTCCCCTGCCTTGCTAGCAGGGCCAGCTCTAGGTTTTTTACCGCCCCAAGCAAAAAAAAATTTTGGCTGCCCCCCGTCCCAGCCCTGGGCTCCTCGCCACACCCCCCTGCCACCCCAGCTCTGGGCTTCTCCCTACCCCCCCACCATTGCCCCCCACACACACACCTCCTGCCACCCCAGCCCTGGGCTCTCCCCCCCCCGACACCTGTACCCTCCTTCCACCCCAGCCCTGGGTCACTGGTAACTCGCTCCCAGGGCAGGTCATTCAGCAGGAATTGTAGGTGTGCACAGAACACAGACAGGATTGGTTCCCATATGGTTACAGAACTGCAGTAAAGTGGAACAATTTTCAGCTTGTGTGATTGGAGGATATCTGGATGCAGATTATAAGACTGTCCTACATAAATGAGGAAAAGTTGAGGTGCCTTTATTATTCTTTTGTTCCCTCTTTCTTTCTATGGGGAATTTGCCAATGCAATATCACTGTCTTCCTTTTAAAAAAACAAACAAACAAACAAACAAACAAAAGGCAATGGTTGTTGAAAATAGCAATTCCAGTCCTAATAACCACTGGGAAGCATTTTTTGCTCAATTTTATCCTACTTTTTCTATAGCAAGTTCCAGTGGATCAGTATATTTGATTTGGGAGAAATGAAGTAACAGCCGCCCAAACTGAGTTTGAGCCCTCCTGAATTTTGAGGTGTTCAAATCTGGAAGGCAGGTGCCGGGGGGAGGGGGGGACCTGTGGCTCCGCGGGGGAGCACGGCAGCATGTATGCAGCAGCGTGTCTGGTGCTGCGCGAAGCCAGACACGCTGGTCTGAGTGGCACGGTAAGGGGGCTGGGGGGTTGGAGAAGGGGTAGGGGGTTCCGGGGGGCAGTCAAGGGACAGGGAGCAAGGGGGGTTGGATGGGGCGGAGGTTTGGGGGGGCAGTCGGTAGCGGGGAGAAGGGGGGTTAGATGGGTCAGGGGTTCAGGGGGGGCAGTTGGGGGACAGGCAGCAGTTGGATAGGCATGGGAGTCCCAGGGGTTTGTCAGGGGACAGGTAGGGAGTGAGGTCCTAGGGGGGAAGTTGGGGGGCGTCTCAGGAGGGGGCAGTTGGGGACAAGGAGAAGGGAGGTTTAGATAGGGGGTGGGTTCCCGGAAGGGGGCAATCAGGGGACAAGGACCAGTGGGGTTTAGATAGGGGGTGGGGTCCTGGGGGGCAGTTGGGGCAGGGGTCCCAGGAGGGGGTGATCAGGGGACAGGGAGCAGGAGGATTGGATGGGTTGGGGTTTCTGTGGGGGGCAGTCAGAGGGAGTGGATGGGGGCAGGGTGGGGCTACTCTCCCCCCCCCGTGGAGTGTCCTGTTTTTTTAATGTTAAAATATGGACTCCCTGCCCTTCCCAGTGCAGCTCTCCATTCACTGCAGGCTGCAGCATGAGGTCTCAGCTTCCTCCCTCCCTCCCCCTCTTTCCTGTTGGTAGTGGCCAAGGGAATGCTGGGAAATGTAGTTCTTTCCCTGCTCCAGGGCTGGCTCTATAGGCAGGGAGCGAACCAAGGAACTACAGCTCCCAGGGCCCCTGTTGGTTCTCAGCTCCCAAGCTGGATCCCCCGGCTGCCACCCCTGCAAATGGGCTGCCCCAAGCACCTGTTTGCTTTGCTGGTGCCTAGAGCCGCCCCTGCTCCCACCCCAGCTAGCTCCTAACAAACCAGGCATGGGACAGGCACTTGCTTCATTTGCTAAACTTCCCAGACAGAGCTGCTCCATTCCACCTCCCTGGCATTGTGAGGCTCTCTGTTTACACACCAGGATGCTCCAGGCTTTTGAAACATCACAGCCCCAGAGATTTGGCTCTGCCTGGGGTCTCGGGCATGTC
>NW_027059495.1:0-2000 GCF_011386835.1 Chrysemys picta bellii | reverse complement strand
TTTAGCCACCATAGAGCAACAGAAGAGAATTCCTGAAAAGCTTTTACTTTAAATAAGGGTTTTCCCCCCGTTTGTCTTTTCCCTCGGGAACGTCACATCTGTCATGTGTGAGCCAGATCTTGGGCAGTGTTTCTCCTGGTTCTTCAGCCTTCGGAAGCCTGAGTAAACAGTCCAGCCCTTCTGACAGCATACAGTGAAACCTATCTCCATTGCCACTGTCCTGCCAGGGAGCTAGTTGTCCATAGACTCCCAGAACGAGTAGATACGGCCTATGTTCCTAAGGTTAGAAACCAGCACAAACACCTTTCTTGCCTCCCCATTCCAGCCCTTCATTATAAAGAAGCAAACAAGTGCACAAGCCCATTGTTTCCTTTGTGTGTTGCCTGTAAAGAAGAAAGGGTGTGGGGGTGAGCGTGTGAGAGAGAGACATTTGTCAAAGGCCGGTCTGGTATAATGCTGAGTGCGTAGAAACAAAAGACCGTGTGTACTGCACAAGACGACATGCTGGGAGAGTGGGAGTGAAAAGTACAGCATCAGCGCAACCCTGACGGAGTTCCTGGGGGTGCTAATCTATTCCCGGCTCAGTGATCCTTGGCTGTAGTCTCCAGATGCATGGGGTGTTGTAAGGTTCAGCCTTTAATACTGCTTCAGAGTTGGGCCCGTAGAGCAGCTGGCAAGGGGCTTGGTTCTTTGCTTAGAACAAAGTGCTGCAGAATATTCAAGACAACTCTCCACCTGTTCAGCAGCCAGAGATGTGTCACAGCGAAACTGGGCCTGAAATAGACGTGGGGTGATTCTGAAACCCACGCACTCCGCTCCCACCACAGCTGTGTTCTCGGAGTGAACTGGCACCTTCCCTGCGTTTGAGGCCTGAAACGTGGTGAATGTTCATACCAGCTGCTTGTTTCGGAAGCAATCCCTTGGAAGAGCGTTAGCAAGCGGGGGAAATTCTGCTAACAGCAAAGCAGCCTCGCGCTGCTGAGGGTCCAAAAGGAGATGCTTTACAGGCTGATTTGTTTGATGTTCCCACTTTGAAATCAGGCAGCGTGGATTGAATCTCGTGTCTAATCCTGGAGCTCAGGTGCTCGTGATGGGAGGGTGGTGGGGGGAGAAGCATGCACAGTCCTTGGAACCAGCTCCCCCAGGGGTTCCCATCTGTCTGCTGCCTGCAGTGACATGATTCCTGTAACCTCTGTCCTGACGTTTTTCCATTGCAGGACGCACGCTAACCTGACCAAAGGCTTTGGCATGATTGGACCAAAGGACTTTTTCCCACTCTTGGACTTTGCCTTTATGCCCAACAACTCCTTATCACCCAGGTATGGCTGACTTGCCCACGGTCTCCATACAGGACTGGTGACTTGCAACCCTTGGGGCTTTATTTCAAGCAAGTGCAGAAATGGGTAGTGAGAAAAGCAGCGTGGCTGGGCAGGTGCCCGCGGCATGTGAGATGTCCTACCAGGCAGGCGGCGCTCGCTGGGGACCTGGCGTGGGCTCAGGAGAGCGACTGCTGGTATCTTCATTTCCCTGACCTTTGTTGGTTCAATAACTGAGTTCTTTTCTGTAACTAACGAGGCTTGCATGTACGTGTGGTCGACACGCTGTGAATGAATGAAAGGGGGCCTGGTTCACGGTCAGTTTGAAGACCAGATTGGTCTTCAGACAGGGAGCTGGGGCGCGTGTGTTGTGCTGGAAGCTCCCATTGCACCTGTCCAAGGGAAAGCCGTGTCACAGCAGCTGGATGCACAAGTGCCATTCCGGGGGGGGAGGGGAGGAGTGCGTGAGGGTCCGAGTCTAGAGAGCCGTGGGAGGAAGGGCGAGTCGGTGAAGGGTGAGCAGATGGAGGAGGCTGGAACTGAAAAGCAAGAGAATGACGGGGGAAGGGCAAGGGACTTGGAAGAGGAGATGCACTGGCCAAGGGGAGCCTGTCCTAATGTTATGTTCCTGAAACTGCGGCTGCTCGCCACCCCTCCCCATGGTCCTGAGCAGGACACGAGCTC
>NW_027059494.1:0-2000 GCF_011386835.1 Chrysemys picta bellii | reverse complement strand
CCACATTGGCACTGGCTGGGATCGTAACGCTCAGTGCATCCTGGGAGGAGAGAACAATCGCGCTTCGCCAGCAGCCCCGCTGGAGAGCCGTCTCCTAGCTCGTATTCTGGCTCCCAGGAGCGCGCGCCCGGCCTTGCCATGTGTTCAGCGTGCCTCAGTGAAGCCAAGCACACAGGGCAGAGGTGTTCATGTGATCTGTCCTTCAGCCTGCAGGAGCAGTTACGCCAGTTGTACCCCCGGCTGAAAGTGCTGGCGTTTGGCGCTAAACCGGAGACCACACTGCACACCTACTTCCCCTCCTTCCTGTCCAGAGCCACTCCAAACTGTCCTGCCGACATGAGAAATGAGGTGAGCGCTTGGGGAGTCGGCAGAGTGGTCGGGCTCGTCTTTGTTCTGGGCACGGCCGGGCTGGGCCTGCGAGGGGGCCCTCGACTGAGCGTGAGATTTCTGTGCAGATCCCCAGGGAGGGGCGGGTGGGAGCCAAGTGAGGCAAGGTCGGCACGCCTTGGGCCGGGATGCCCCGCAGGTGAGTTCTTCAAACCCGGTTCCAGCCAATCCAGAGAGCTGCCTTAACAAGGGGGGCAGGGGTGGACTTCTGCCTCTCTTGCTGCCTTAGGGTGGATAAAGAAGGTCTGACAGGCTTTTAAAAATGCTGGCCTTCTGCTTAGCTCTTCTGTTAAACGTTCAAGTCTTGTCCACTGTGTCGCTCCGGGAAGACGCGTAGGGCTGTCTGGAGAACCGCTAGGACTGACAGCAGACCTAGCAAAGGAAACCAGATTGAGATGGGAATTCTCTGCGCGCTCTAAACTGTTTTTTTTTTTTTTTAACATCTGTTCATTCCTAGCAGCTGGGAGAAAAGCTCTTGGTGCAAAGACCTATTCCCCTCAGCCCATCAGATAAGGGCTGAGAAAGCTCCGCTCACACTGCAGCCCCCCGGCGAAGTGAGGATGATCTGACTTGTTTGTGCAGATCTCTCGAAGGAAAGACTGGGCAGAAAAAGGGATTTTTTTTTTAACAAAACACCTTTCAGGACTTCTTTATCCATCACAACAAAGCAAATAAGGGCCGAGGCCCATTTTCTGTGCTCTGAGGGAAGAACAGGTGTGAGGGGTCCAGTGCCTAGATACCATGGCGATTAGTACGTTGTAAGTAGGTAGCTAGAGAGATGGGAGAACTAGACTAGAGGAAAGGGTTGAGGAATAACCTGAACTGCCTAGTGGTGCTGGGTGGTCCAAGATGGCGCGCTGGCCCAGGGCTGGGTCAGCCAAATCCTGCCTCCCGAGCAGAAACGCCGTCTCGCTGGTGGGGGGGCGAGTGGGCCTGGTTTTCAGAGCTGCTGTGCGCTCCAGTGAGCTGTGCCTGCTCAGGTCGCTTGCACGTGGGTCCCAAACTCCGTCAACAAGCAGGCGCGCGGCTTTTGGCCTGGCAAGCTGAGCTGCAGAGCCGGGCGTAGCGTGACCGAACGGAGCGTCCCCGAGGGAGGACTGGAGACACGTTGGTTGTAGCAAGCAGCCATCCAGTCTTTCTGCTTTCCTCCTGCGCAGCTCCTGATCTGCCTGAGCGAGTGCCTGAGCATGGACGCCCTGAGCTTCAGCGTCTGGCGGCAGCTGTACACTAAGCACCTCTCCCAGTCCAGGTAGGCTGTGCACACGGCTGGCTGGGCTTTGGGCAGTCAGCAGGAGGCAGGTGAGCCACTTGCTCTCGCCTGGGCGTGGCTCAGCGTCTGTTCTGGAGGACGCGGGCTACACGGTGGGCACAGCTGATGTTCTAACGGGGTGGGCGCGGCGGGCAGAGGGAGGTACCCGCCCTGGGATGGCAGCGAGCCCAGGAGGAGCTGACGACGAGCCTGAGGAGTTTAACAAGAGCGGCAGTTCAACTGATAGCCCAGTGTGTCTGCTTGTGTCCAAGCCTCGGGCTGGAGCGCTGGGGTAACTGTCAGATTCCCCTAGCCAAGCCGGGATGCTGACTGTCGGGAACATGAGCCATTCTGATAAAATTCC
>NW_027059493.1:0-2000 GCF_011386835.1 Chrysemys picta bellii | reverse complement strand
TTTGCGGGGGAGGGGGGGTCTGGGCAGCGTGGGCGGGAAGATCCATTGTGCGGTTTGCGGGGGGGCGGTCTGGGCAGCGCGGGCGGGAAGGGCCATTGGGCGGTTTGCGGGCGAGGGGTCTGGGCAGCGCGGGCGGGAAGGGCCATTGGGCGGTTTGCGGGCGAGGGGTCTGGGGAGCGCAGGCAGGAAGGTCCATTGGGTGGTTTGCGGGGGGGGGGTTCGGGCAGCGCGGGCGGGAAGGGCCATTGGGCGGTTTGCGGGGGGTGGGGGGGCTGGGCAGCGCGGGCGGAAAGGGCCATTGGGCGGTTTGCGGGGGGGGTCTGGGGAGCGCGGGCGGGAAGGGCCATTGGGCGGTTTACGGGCGAGGGGGGGTCTGGCAGCGCGGGCGGGAAGGTCCATTGGGCGGTTTGCGGGGGGGGGCTGGGCAGCGCGGGCGGGAAGGGCCATTGGGCGGTTTGCGGGGGAGGGGGGTCTGGGCAGCGCGGGTGGGAAGGTCCGTTGGGCGGTTTGCGGGGGGTGAGGGGGCTGGGCAGCGCGGGCGGGAAGGGCCATTGGGCGGTTTGCGGGGGGGCGGTCTGGGCAGCGCGGGCGGGAAGGGCCATTGGGCGGTTTGCGGTGGGAGGGGGGCTGGGCAGCGCGGGCGGGAAGGTCCATTGGGCGGTTTGCGGGGGAGGGGGGTCTGGGCAGCGCGGGCGGGAAGGGCCATTGGGCGGTTTGCGGGGGGAGTCAGAGCAGCGCGGGCGGGAAGGGCCATTGGGCGGTTTGCGGGGGGAGTCAGAGCAGCGCGGGCGGGAAGGGCCATTGGGCGGTTTGCGGGGGGGGGTCTGGGGAGCGCGGGCGGGAAGGGCCATTGGGCGGTTTGCGGGCGAGGGGGGGTCTGGCAGCGCGGGCGGGAAGGTCCATTGGGCGGTTTGCAGGGGGGGGGCTGGGCAGCGCGGGCGGGAAGGGCCATTGGGCGGTTTGCGGGGGAGGGGGGTCTGGGCAGCGTGGGTGGGAAGGTCCATTGGGCGGTTTGCGGGGGAGGGGTCAGGGCAGCGCGGGCGGGAAGGTCCATTGGGCGGTTTGCGGGGGAGGGGTCAGGGCAGCGCGGGCGGGAAGGTCCATTGGGCGGTTTGCGGGGGAAGGGGGCTGGGCAGCGCGGGCGGAAAGGGCCATTGGGCGGTTTGCGGGGGGAGGGGGGCTAGGCAGCGCGGGCGGGAAGGGCCATTGGGCGGTTTGCGGGGGGAGAGGGGGCTGGGCAGCGCGGGCAGGAAGGTCCATTGGGCGGTTTGCGGGGGGAGGGGGGGCTGGGCAGCGCGGGCGGGAAGATCCATTGGGCGGTTTGCGGGGGGGAGTCTGGGCAGCGTGGGCGGGAAGGGCCATTGGGCGGTTTGCAGGGGGGGCTGGGCAGGGTGGGCGGGAAGGTCCATTGGGCGGTTTGCGGGGGGGGTCTGGGCAGCGCGGGCGGGAAGGGCCATTGGGCGGTTTGCGGGGGGGGGTGTGCTGGGCAGCGCGGGCGGGAAGGGCCATTGGGCGGTTTGCGGGAGGGGGTCTGGGCAGCGCGGGCGGGAAGGGCCATTGTGCGGTTTGCGGGGGAGGGGTCTGGGCAGCGCGGGCGGGAAGGGCCATTGTGCGGTTTGCGGGGGAGGGGTCTGGGCAGCGCGGGCGGGAAGGGCCATTGGGCGGTTTGCGGGGGGAGGGGGGCTGGGCAGCGCGGGCGGGAAGGGCCATTGGGCGGTTTGCGGGGGAGGGGGGGTCTGGGCAGCGCGGGCGGGAAGGGCCATTGTGCGGTTTGCGGGGGAGGGGTCTGGGCAGCGCGGGCGGGAAGGGCCATTGGGCGGGTTTGCGGGAGGGGGTCTGGGCAGCGCGGGCGGGAAGGCCCATTGGGCGGGTTTGCGGGAGGGGGTCTGGGCAGCGCGGGCGGGAAGGGCCATTGGGCGGTTTGCGGGGGGAGGGGGGGCTGGGCAGCGCGGGCGGGAAGGACCATTGGGCGGTTTGCGGGGGCGTTGGGAAAAAAAAAA
>NW_027059492.1:0-2000 GCF_011386835.1 Chrysemys picta bellii | reverse complement strand
TGGTCCTGGAGGCCTGACGACAAAGGCCCCAAATAGTATAACGATTCAGCCTGATCTGACTTAGGTCAGACTCACTCTGGACCAGTGTATGGACCTACCAGGACTCCCTGTGGATGATGGGTGACACTGGCTAAGGTTAATATCTGTGCTGTCTATTGTTTTAGGATAGGTTTTCTTTGACATACACTTGTACTAAATCAAGATACTGTGTTCTGTGAAAGCTGGCTAGTCACTGGTAACCCTGTCATTATCCCTGGGGGAGAGCAGAACTGCAGGTGCTAACCTAAAGTCAGACCTGCTAGGGTAGTCACAGGGAATTGCCGGGGGACTGCAGCCCTAAAATTGTGGTCTGGAGGGAGAGGGACAGGGGTTATAGAATCATAGAATATCAGGATTGGAAGGACCTCAGGAGATCATCTAGTCCAACCCCCTGCTCAAAGCAGGACCAACCCCCTGCTCAAATACTGCTGTGTAAACATTTGGGATCAGACTAGACCCCAGGCTCTGAGACCCTCCCTCCTTGTGGGCTTTCACAGCCTGGATTCCAGACCAAGCCAAAACGTCTGCCCTGCAATTTGTAATCCTGGAGATAGAGCCCTGTGAGCTGATTTGTGCCTCCTGCTGCCCTGCCGTGGGTCTTTTGTTGCAGTGTAAATGTTCCCTTTGAGATCTAGTGATGGGAATTGCTATATAAGAACTATTTCCTCTTTTGTGTAGGTGTGACACTCTGTATCTCGGGGGAACACCCTGCAACCCCATGTTCATCCTTGTAATATAATTGCGTGGTATCCAATGCAAAGTTTGTCATGTCGGGTGTCTTCAGAAGGTTTATGATGCACTGAGCATTGTTGTTACAATAATGTTATAGGTAGTAATTTCATCTATATAGTTGTGAGGCTGAAAATGTGTCCTCATGGCTTAAAACAAGCCCAGGCAAAACTCTCCAGGAACAGAGGGGCAGTTCACACCTCATCGAGGCATATATGGGATGAACCCAGCCCAGCCTCACAGGAACAAAGGACACTGGCCTAGGCAGCAACAAAGGATCTGTTGGACTCTCAAGTGAGTCACCCCCTTTCCCTTCCTTTGGTCAGTTTGGGACTACGATGAGGTAATGCTCACTTGACTCTGAAGGGGGAGTGAGGGCAAAGCCAAGGGCTGGTCTACACTGGGGGGGGATCGATCCAAGATACGGAACTTCAGCTACGCGAATAGCATAGCTGAAGTCGAAGTATCTTGGATCGAATTACCTGGGGTCCAGACGGCGCGGGATCGACGGCCGCGGCTCCCCCGTCGACTGCGCTATCGCCGCTCGCTCTGGTGGAGTTCCGGAGTCCACGGTGAGTGCGTTCGGGGATCGATATATCGCGTCTTAACGAGATGTGATATGTCGATCCCAGATAAATCGATTGCTACCCACCAATACAGCGGGTAGTGAAGACGTACCCCCAGAGGGAAGAAAGAACATGATAATGAGGTGCTTTTGCATCAGTACCCTGCTACAATTCCTTACAGAAATAGAACTGTTAAATAACAAGTCGAAGTTATTGATAAATATATTCAAGACCACCAAGATCATGAAATTCTTAACATTTGACAGATTTCCCCCCTTAACTATAATGATCTTGTCAGGATTTTTACCTTGAAATTAATTATATTTATTCTCACTTTTGCCTTCAACATAGAGGGTTTTTTTTTGCCTGTGTACTATGAAGACATAGCAAAATAGATTTAAAAAATAGAATTATGACTAGAAATAGATATAACAACAGTGAACATATTAAAGTCAGTAAACATCAACAGCCTTCGAGTTGAATTCAATACATTACCTTGACGCTGAATGATTGCAGATCAGTGTTTCTCCCTTTCTTTCAGTCCATGGATCACTTCACCAGAGAATCCCTCATGGACCAGCGTCTCTCTAAAGCTACTGGTCCCAAGTGCTTGGGTCATCAACTGTTTTATTCTTGGATTCTGGAGAATCACTAGTGTATTGGAAT
>NW_027059491.1:0-2000 GCF_011386835.1 Chrysemys picta bellii | reverse complement strand
AGCAGGGAGCGGGAGTTGCTGGTGGCCTCAGAGGCACAGGCGCTGCAGTGCCTCGGGCACCTGGCGCAAGTGCGGCATGATACGGAGCTGGCGCATCACATTGGCCATGACGTCCTCCTGCTGCAAGGGAACGAGAACCTGTCTGAGACTCAGACGCCTCTGAGGAATCAGGGGGGATTAACGACCCCTGGAACCAGCAGCATTTCCACCCAGCCCCTGCCCACCTCTGAGGGATGGATTCCCCCTCCTGACCCCCAGGATGGAGTCTTGTTGTCCTTCCTAGTGACCTCCAGTGGCAACCCCCGTCCTTGTACGGGGAGCTCCTGCCACCTCCCCCTCAGTGCCCCTGACAGCTGTTCCACCTCCAATCCACAGCTCAAGTTCTCAGACCCCTCTCCTCCAGCCCCACCCAGGTTGGGTAGGGAGGGGACTGTAGCGGGGGGGGGGGCAGGAAGGACTCTGGCAGCAGTGAAGTGGGATGTGGGGAGGTTGAGACCTTTCCCCAAGTCACCCTAGCCACTAATGCTGAAGCCGCAGGATGGCAGCCCTGGTGAATGGGACGGATCGGCAGCCCCTGCTGACTGAATCCTCCTGTTCTCTCCAGCAGGGCCGGCTTTAGGAAGGGCGGGGCCCAATTCGAACATTTTTGGCGGGGCCCCGGCAGGGATGACTAACAAAAAAAATAATGTAAAAAAAAGCTTTTCATTTCTTCCATGTATTATTTACTTTCCATAACTATATAAATAATAAAATTATATATTATGTACATTGCATCATATATGTTGTTGATCGGTTATTAATGAGCTCCGTTTCACGTGTGTGGGTCCCCGCCACTCCCTGAGGGTGTGCTAGGGTGACCAGATGTCCTGATTTTATAGGGACAGCCCTGATTTTGGGGTCTTTTTCTTATAGGATCCTATTATCCCCCACCCCCTGTCCCGATTTTTCACACTTGCTGTCTGGTCACCCTAGTGGTGTGCACATGTGTGGGTCCCAGCTGCTCCCTGCCCCCCTCATTGAAGCAGGTGTGCAGGGTTATTGCCCTGGGAACTGCAGGGCACCAGTGGACATGGGGCTGGCTGGAGGCAGGGCAGGGGATCACTGGAGGTAGGGTCTGGCTGCAGACACGGCAAGGGGTGCGGGGCTGGCTGGAGAGAGGGGTGTGTGGGGCTGGCTGGCTTTGGGCAGGGCCTAGGGTGACCAGATAGCAAATGTGAAAAATCGGGACGGAGGTGGGGGGTAATAGGAGCCTATATAAGAAAAAGCCCCAAATATCAGGACTGTCCCTATAAAATCAGGACATCTGGTCACCCTTGCAGGGCCACACGGGGGTGCGGCAGGGGTTGCCTGGAGACAGGGCAGGGGGTGCGGCAGAGGCTGGCTGTGGGCAGGGGGTGCAGGGCTGGCTGCAGGCAGGGCAGGGGGGCGGGGCTGGTGCGGGCAGAACAGGGGGGCGGGGCTGGCTGCAGGCAGGGCAGGGGGGCGGGGCTGGTGCGGGCAGAACAGGGGGGCGGGGCTGGAGGTAGGGCAGGGGTGCAGCAGGGGCTGGCTGCGGACAGGGGGTGCAGGGCTGGCTGGAGACGGGGCTGGCTGCGGGCAGGGCAGGGGGTGCGGGGCTGGTGCGGGGACGGGGTGCAGCAGAGGCAGCTGGAGCCCCGGCCCTTTAAATAGCCCCCGAGCCCCCCGCTATCCCAGGGCTCTGTGGGCTATTTACAGGGCCCAGGGCTCCCCTGCTTCTACCGCCCCGGCCCTTTAAATAGCCGCGGGAGCCCTGGGGAAGCAGCTGGGCTCCAGTGGCTATTTAAAGGGCCGGGGCGGTAGAGGCAGCTGGAGCCCCGGACTTTTTAAATAGCCCCCAGAGCCCCGCAGCCCTACCCCAGGGCTCCAGCAGTGGGGCTCTGGTGGCAATTTAAAGGGCCTGGGGCTCCGGCCCCTGCTGGGAGCCCTAGGTCCTTTAAATTGCCCCCTGGGGAAGCCGGGCCACCCTGGTATAGCGCACA
>NW_027059490.1:0-2000 GCF_011386835.1 Chrysemys picta bellii | reverse complement strand
TCAAGAGTGGATGATTTAAAAAAAAAAATCTGCTCTAGTTCGAGCAGGAATTATTGTGGGGCAGGTCTCTGGCCTGTGTTCCAGGAGTCCAGACAAGCTGATCACAACAGTCCCTTCTGGCCTTGGAACCTGTGAAAACAATGATCAAATCCAGGTCACAACTGAGACTGACTCCATAAATCGGTGAGTTAACAATGATGTTGGTTTGGGTCATCAACTCATTAAATCATCCAGTTAATACAGGGGATGATCAGATCCTGCGGCTAACGTAAGGAAGCACTGTTTTCCTTTCATCCTGCAGCAGGAGATGGGAGAAGTGGCTGTTGTGATTTAAGGAAATCCTGTTTAGACACCAGAGACACTGGAACCGGGGTGGGTGGGGGTGGCGGAGGCTAGCACCCCCTCAAGAGCAGTATTATGAGACTGGGGAAGTATTACGAGACTGATCTAGTTTTTGCCCCCATGCTTTGTTCCGCTCAGGCTGGGTGAGGCTCCGTGGCTGTGGCACGTGATAGTCTAGTCTCCTGTGGGCTGCAATAGTTTGGTTTAATTTTTGGTGGTCGGCTTGATGTGAGGGTGCTGGGTGTGTTGGTGGCCTGTGATATAGAGGAGGTCTGGACTGGATGATCTCATGGTCCCTTCTGGCCTAAAACTCTAAATTTAGCTGGTGTAGGACATACCTGTCATTTTGGGTTTAGGATAAGCCTTCCTGATGCTGTGAACCGCATGATCAACACTCATCCAGAGAACCGAGCTCCCTCCATTCCTCTGACTCCGTTTCTTTCACCAATAATGTCACAGAACATGGTTAGTGGTTAGGAATCGGCTTTCTTGGAGCCTTTTATCCAGTTGGGACAATGTGATGTTTTGGGACTAGGGTGACCAGAAGTCCCAATATTATAGGGACAGTCCCGATATTTGGGGCTTTTTCTCATATAGGTGCCCATTACCCCCCACCCACTGTCCCGACTTTTCACCCTTGCTATCTGGTCACCCTATTTGGGACAGGGTTTGACTCATGTTCTTACCCCTTCCATTCATCAATGGTGGTCAGTTCATAAATTACAGGACTAAGAACCAGGAAACATTCATTGATTATATGCAATTACAGGTGTTAATCAGAGCTGAACAAAAGTTTTCATTCAAAAATATCTTGAGGAAATTTGGCCAATTTACAAAAAGAGATTTTGTGTGTGAAAACATTTGGATTTTCTTGAGATTTTTTTTTTTTTGCATTATTACAAAATTTTCAACTAAACCTTTTATTTGGGGGGAGGGGTCCTATGATGTATTGTGTATTGAGTTCTGTTCTAGTCTATGTAGGTAGCGTCTTACACAACACATCACTCAGGATTTCTTCTGCTTTGCCAATTTTGAGCCCTCAGCTTAGTCAAATCGAAGGATTTTCAAAATTGAAAATATTCATTTTGGAAAATTCCAAGTTTTGAAAAGAATAAAAAAATGGAAAATATTTAAAAAATGAAAAATTAGTCCATTTCAGAAAAACAACAGAACAAAAAAAGTCTGACCAGTGAGAGATGCCATATCTCAGGAACATAGTGTGATTGGGGAGTAGACCCAGAAGAAAGGGTGGAGCTGCCCAGTGAAAGAGGAGGTGAAAGTGAAGATCGGGGCCTCAGTACCAGGCTGATAAAATGACACTAGGCCCTGCTCATAGTCTAGATACACCCCGATCTTCCCGGGGCTCCAAGTCAGGGGCAGGAGGGTATCCGGGGAAGTGCAAGCCCGGTAATGGCTCCCACACTGATCCATGGCCCAGATCCTCTCCTCAGGAGCCAAGCTGATCCAGCCCTTCCTCCTGACAGACTCTCCAGCCACCCCCACAGCCCAGGCCCTCCCACCCCCGACGTCTACCTCCCAGGAGTGTCTCCCCGAGGTGAACCCTTCCAAGCCCAGCATGCAGGTTTCACTGTCAAATCTCTCGGGGTTGTCAGTCACTTCCTGCTGCAGGCCCCTCCATTTCACAGATCGCCCATTCT
>NW_027059489.1:0-2000 GCF_011386835.1 Chrysemys picta bellii | reverse complement strand
GTATCTTTCCCAAGCTGAAAAGTCTCAGTCTTATTAATCTCTCCTCATACGAAAGCCATTCTATGTGGTGGTGAGTGCACCAGTTCCAGAGTTTCACTGCCTTGGTACAAAGGGAAGGTGAGCTTGCTCTTCTCTAGTGATTTATGTAAAACATACATGCAATGTTGCCTATAATCTTTATATGCTTGCCCCGATCAGTGGTAAGAAATGTGAACAAGCTTTCCTGACTGCTCTGAGTTCCAGTAAGTCGATATACAATGTGGATTCGAAGGGGAACCATTTGCCTTTGAATAGCATGGGTGTCCAGTTGGGCTCCCCATCCCAATAGGTATGCGTCTGTTGTCATTATTAACACTGGGGGTGGTTGAGTGAAGGGCACTCCTGAGCAGACGTTGTGAGACTCTTTCCACAAGTCAAGGGAGTTTTTGAATGTTGAGGGCATCAATAGAAGTTTGTTTAAGCTGTGTGTGCTTGGTACGTATCCTGTACTGAACCACCACTGAAGGCAGTACATGTGGAGTCTCACATGATTTATTACAAAGGTGCCTGCCACCAAGCGTCCCAGTAGTTGAAGACCATTTCTGACCAAGGTCTGAGGGTTGGCCTGTCCTTTAGAGATCAAGTTATCTAAGGTGTTGAACCTGCATAACTGG
The DNA here is from genome assembly GCF_011386835.1 of Chrysemys picta bellii. Lineage (NCBI taxonomy): Eukaryota > Metazoa > Chordata > Testudines > Emydidae > Chrysemys > Chrysemys picta. The sequence continues at coordinate 1,347 of NW_027059489.1, read as the reverse complement.
AGGAAGGCTTTGGCCTCTGCTCCATCTAGGTAGGCCTCTATGAATTCCAGACGTTATACTGGAGTTAATATGGTCTTTTGGATGTCTACTTATAGAGCCAGTTGGAGGAATAGGTCCATAGTCTTTTGTGGGGGAGTCAAAGCATCATCAAAGGAGCATGCCTTGAGCAGGCAATCATCTAGATACAGGAATATTATCACTCTTTGTTTACGAAGGAGCACCACAACCATAGAAAGGACCTTTGAGAACACTCTGGGTGCAGACAATGAAAGTGGTCTTGTCCCAGAGTGAATACTAGAAACCTTCTGTGGATCGCGATATGGAAGTAAGCATCTTGTAGGTCAAGGGTCGAGAACCAGTTTCCATGGTCCAGAGAGGGGATTATTGCTGCCAAAGTAACCTTCTTGAAGCGCTGTAGCTTTACAAATCTGTCGAGTGATCTTAGATCCAGAATGTGTCTCCAATCACTATTGTTTTTCAGTATCAGTATTTTTATTTTTTAATTTATTTTATTTTATCTGGAAGTACTTGGAGTTGAAGCCCTTCCCTCTGTGTTGAGTAGGAACTATAGCACCTCGGTTCAGAAGATAGCTTGTTTCCTGATGTAAAAGCTACTCATGAGAAGGGTTCCTGAGGAGGGTCGGGGGGAGGGGTAGGCAGGAGTGAGGGCGGTAAAATGGATCAAATATCCTGTGGAGATGATCTCCAAAACCCACTTGATCCCAGTTTTGATTAAAAAGAGTAAGGCCATTGCCAAAGTAGTGGTGATGTTTGGGTTTTTGCAGCAAATTAAAATGGGGGCGGTAACTCGGGGCCTCAAATAACACATCAAAATTCATGCATAGATGCAGATGGCTGTGATGTTGATGATTGTGGAGCAGTTGATCTTCGCTTTTGTAGTCATTGTGTCTTCTGTTGGGGTTCATGATGCCTCTGGGGGGGAGAAAATTGATCAGGCCGGGATCTCTGTGTCATCTGTGATTTATTATATCTTCTTTTTTGTGCCGGTGCATAAATTCTCAGTGAATGCAAAGTGGCTCTAGAGTCTTTTAGTATGTGGAAAAAAGAACAAAGAACAGGAGTACTTGTGGCACCTTAGAGACTAACAAATTTATTAGAGCATAAGCTTTCGTGGATTACAGCCCGAAGAAGTGGGGTCACCTAAGAATATGATTTTCAAGTTGTTTTAAGTTCTTGTCATTGGGTGTTGATTTAGCACGGTGCTGTCTGCCACGTTCATTTACAGCATCGATGACAAGGGAGTTTGGGAATGGGTGGGAAATAAAAAATCCGAGTCTTTAGCGGGAACATAATATTTTAAAAAAGAACAGGATTACTTGTGGCACC
>NW_027059488.1:0-2000 GCF_011386835.1 Chrysemys picta bellii | reverse complement strand
CAGGAGGAGTGTTGGCTTCTGCTCGTTTATCAGCAGGCCCAGGTTGTTTGGACGAGGTGGATGCTGGCTTTCACCTGGGATTGGACTGGTCATTGACCAGCCAGTCACTGAGGTACAGATACACATGCACCCCTCACCTTCTCAGGAAGGCTGCCACTATTACCCGCATTTCATAAAGACCCATTAGGTTGCTGACAGGCTGAACGGGAGGATGGTAAACTGGCAATGAGTCTGGTTCACAACGATCCCGAGAAACCTTCTGTGGCCTCGGAAAATAGAGGTGTGGAAATAGGCATCTTTCAAATCCAGGGTGGCGTCCCAGTCCCCTACATCCAGGGAAGGAATGATGGAGACAATGCACAACTTCAGCCTTTGAAATGTTGCAGGTCTAGAATGGGTCAGAGACCCACTTTGGCAGTCAGGATTAAGGATCGTGACGTTGCACTCCACATACTTTATGGAAATATGATTATGAATGTGAATATGATGTAACTGGAATATGCTTTATGCAAAACGTCTCTTGTATGATGTCATTAGAAAGCTTGTAATCTACTGAGTGTGTTCATCCTATTTGTTTTCATGTATTATTTCTATGTCTGGAATTGGGGAAATAAGAAACTTCTATCACGGTTGTAGTCACACCAGGTGAGGGCCATCAATGGGGCATTGGGAACTCGATGGCTCCCATTGATTAGGGCAATTGATGGTAAATGATTTGTTTACCTGAAAGCCTTCCTGTGTACATGGGGGCCAACCAAGGAGGAATGGAGACTTGACCGTGTCACCTGGTAGTGAAATCCATCTTAAATCTGGTACTTTTCCATTTAGGAAGAGGGGCAGGGACCCAGAAAGAGAAAAGATTCCCACCTTGTGCCAAAGTTATAAAAGGGGGTGCCAGTCATGAGAAAACCCCTGCTTATCAAATGAGATGTCTGCTGGATCTAACAAAGACTGTACCAGGGGAAAGGATTGGGCCCAGACTAGGAAAGAGTCCAGTCTGTGAAGTAAACTTATTGGAACATCTTTGAGGACGAGATATTTCCTGTAATCAGTTTCTTAATGTATTAGGCTTAGATTTGAGTGTTTTGTTTCAATTTGCTCTGTTGCTTACTTTGTTCTATTACTTGAAATCACTTAAATCCTATTTTCTATACTTAATAAAATCACTTTTGTTTATTAATAAATCCAGAGTAAGTGATTAATACCTGGGGGAGCAAACAGTTGTGCATATCTCTCTATCAGTGTTATAGAGGGTGGACAATTTAGGAATTTATCCTGTATAAGCTTTATACAGAGTAAAAGGGATTTATTTGGGGTTTGGGCTCCCAAAAAGGTTGAATACTGAGTGCTGGGAAAGTCCCTGTTAACTGAGAAGCCCCTGGGCTGAGGGAATCTGTTTCTGTGGCCCAACCTCTATGTCTGTGCTGGAGGTGACTGGTGTGTCTAACTCAGCAAGACGGGAGTGGAGGGAAACCTGTTCTGGTAGGAGGGTTGTTCTCAGTGGTATCCCAGGACATGGAGTGACAGTCTCAAGGGGAGTCTCTGTGACCAAACCCATCACAACTTCAGCCTGGCCTCCCTGTCCTTTTTCAGATGTGGACTGAACTGGTGGAAGAGCTGACAGCGATCCGCAACAGGAGTCTCATCCAAGCACTTTAGACAGCTGGAGTGCAGGTCGCTCAAAGGCATGGGCTTGCCACAGGAGGCACCGGGTCTGAAGCCCGGAGACTGAGACATGCCCAGTTTCAGGAGCAGAAGAAACTCTGCTAGAAGAGTCCAACTAACTATTTATATCAGTGGTGTCCAATACGTTCGCCACTAGCCACTGGTGGCTAATAGGCTATTGAATTGTGGCTAATGCATGTGGCTTTTTTGTAATGTGGCTAATAAGAAAAATTCAAAACCACAAGTGTGGCTAGCATCGAATTTCTATTGGACACTGCTGATTTATACCAATCAACTAAAGTCAAAAAGTGAGAAAACAACTGAGGTGAAAAGGG
>NW_027059487.1:0-2000 GCF_011386835.1 Chrysemys picta bellii | reverse complement strand
GGGCTAGCACGCCCGCCAGCAGGTTTTGGGCTGGGAACTCAGCCCTTCGGCCAGGCGACCATCTTTTAGTCCACTCCTTCCTGGGTCGCGCTCATCCCAAACGAAAAGTCAAAAAATGTCTTTAACTGAAACAAGATCCTCTGTCCCTTGGGGGCTTTTCCTCAGCCTGACTTTGGATCGGCCTGCCCTTGCTGGCCTTGGTAGCCCTTTCTATGGCCCTGTACATTCCCTTCCTTAGAGACCGTGGGAGAACCAGTCCTACCCTTGATTCTAGGTTCTGCCCCAAGGCCCTGTACCGAACAGCTAGGCCTGCTCCTGTACCTTTGTTGCGGTTTCCCCTGGTTTCCCCTCAGCTGGAGCTCACTCTGTAATCCATTTGGCCTAGCTCCAGGCTTTATAGCCCACAGGCCAAGCCCCCCGTTATATACCCTCCTCCTTAGAACCTGGCCCACGCGGGGGCAAGTTCTATTCTTCTCCAAGCTTCATCCCTCCTCATCTCATCGCTGTCACTGGGAGCCAGGGACAGGGGAAGCTCCCAGCCAGGCTGTGCATCGAGGATCCCATTTCTCCCCCAAGAGACCCACACGCCCCAAGGAGTAAATGGCTCTTACCTCCATGAGAGAGCAGGGTCTCCCATCTAAGCCTCTCTGACACCCAGCATTGCTTGCTTGGATGGGACGAGGTGACCTGTCCCCACTGCTCCCTGACGTGGCTCAGCTGCAGGCTGTGCCCGTCTGGGAGGCTGTGCCAGATCCCAGGGCCTGGAAGACAGCTGGGAATGAGGCTCTGATTCACACCCAGAGACCCCATAGAAGTAGGGTTACCATATTTCAGCGAGCAAAAAAGAAGACGGGAGGAGCCCCGCCCTAGCCCCGCCCCTGTCCCTCCCACTTCCCGCCCCCCCTGACCTCCCAACCCTCCCCCCGTTCCTTGTCCCCTGACTACCCCCTCCTGGGACCCCTGCCCCTAACTGCCCCCCAGGACTATCTAAGCCTCCCTGCCTCTTGTCCCCTGACTGCCCCAACCTTTATCCACACCCCCACCCCCAGACAGACCCCTGGGACTCCCACGCCCCATCCAACCACTCCCCACCCCCTGACAGCCCCCCCCTCAGAACTCCCAACCCATCTAAACCCCTCTGCTCCCTGTCCCCTGACTGCTCCGATCCCTCTCCCCACTCCTGCCCCCTGACAGCTCCCCCCCAGAACTCCCAGCCCCCTACCCCCCCCCGCTCCTTGTCCCCTGACTGCCCCCTCCTGGGACCCCTGCTCCTAACTGCCCTCCAGAACCCCACCCCCTACCTAAGACTCCCTGTTCCTTGTCCCCTAACTGCCCCCTCCTAAGACCCCCCCCCAACTGCCCACCAGGACCCTACCCCCTACCTGTACCCTGACTGCCCAAAACTTTCTCCACTCCCCCCAAAAAGCCCCCCCCGTTTCTTGACTGCCCCCTCCAGAACCTCCCTGCCCCTTCTCCTGCCCCCCCTTACCCTGCTGCTCAGAACAGGGTGTTGGGCTCTGTGCGAGCCGGACACGTGGCTAAGCTCCCCAGCACAACAAAACCCGGTCCCTGGCCCTGCACAACAAAACCCGGTCCCTGGCCCTGCACAGTGCTGCCGGACCGGGTTGCAGGGGAGAGCTGCCCTTGTATCAGCACAAAGTGCTCTCGCTCCCGTTTTGCTACGCTGCATGGCAGAAACCGCTCCCAGTTGCAAAAGGGGAGGGCTGCACTTTGTGCTGAGACACTTGCTCAGAATGCAGGGCGGATCCGGCTCCTCTCCAGCTGCTCCTGAGTCCAGCCCGGGACTTTCCTGCAGCCCTCCCAGCCGCTCGCTCTGCTGTGCCGGGGGGAAATCCCGGACATTGTGAGTGCTTTACAAATTCCCCCCGACGCTATTTTTAGCACAAAAAGGAGGACATGTCCGGGTAAATCCGGACGAATGGTAACCCTAAAAGGGCCAAGGGGAGAATAAAGGGCAGGAGGTGAAGCTAGCCCTGAGC
>NW_027059486.1:0-2000 GCF_011386835.1 Chrysemys picta bellii | reverse complement strand
TTGAAATCTCATTTCTCTCACGTCTCTGTCTTCCTTCCATAACAGGATGAGTTGCAAGACAGCTGGTTCATTACATCAGCCACGGCATTATTGACCTTTTCCCTTTCTTCTGATTAGCCTCCGATCTCTGATACATTCTTTGTGACCTTGTAGGAAGAGATGGAATCTGTGCATTAGCCCTCTCATGCTATGGAGCCACGAGAAGGTTTGACAGCAGAAGTAGATGCAGTGTGGACAAATCTACGAGGGACTAACAGGTTCATGCCATATAGCAGGCCTGCACAACATACGGCCCGCGGTGGCGTGCCTGCCCGCCGACAGGAGCCAGCAATGCGGGCGGCTGAGTCCAGCTGCGGTGGCGGGGCTTTCAGGCGCCCCCCCAAACCCAATGCCGGCGCCGGCGCAAGGATATTTTTGCGCCCTCGCGCGCCACCGTCCCCCCTGCCCCAAGCGGGACATGGGGATGGAGCCCTCGCGTGCCGCCACGCCCCCAACCCTCCCCCCCGTGCCCCAAGCGAGACACGGGGATGGAGCCCTCGCGCGCCGCCGCGCCTCCACCCGCCCCCGCCCTAAGCAGGACATGGGGATGGAGCCCTCGCACGCTGCCACAACTCCACCCCCCCCCCGACCCAAGCGGGGATGGAGCCCTCGCACACTGCCACGACTGCACCCTCCCCCACCCCAAGCGGGACACGGGGATAGAGCCCTCGCACGCTGCCACGCCTCCACCACCCCCCGCGCCGCAAGCGGGACATGGGGATGGAGCCCTCGTGCGCCGCCACGCCTCCACCACCGCCCGCACCGCAAGCGGGACACGGGGATGGAGCCCTCGCACGCTGCCACACCTAGACCCCCCCCGCCCCAAGCGGGACACGGGAATAGAGCCCTTGCACGCTGCCACGCCTCCACCCCCCCCGCCCTAAGCGGGACGCGGGGATGGAGCCCTCGCACGCTGCCAGGACTCCACCCCCCCCGACCCAAGCGGGACACGGGGATGGAGCCCTCGCATGCCGCCACGCCTCCACTCCCCCCCCGCCCTAAGCGGGACACGGGGATGGAGCCCTCGCGTGCCGCCACGCCTCCACTCCCCACGCGCCCGAAGCGGGACATGGGGATGGAGCCCTTGCGCACCGCCACGCCTCCACCACCGCCCGCACCGCAAGCGGGACACGGGGATGGAGCCCTCCCGCGCCGCCGCGCCTCCATCCACCGCCCGCCCCAAGCGGGACACGGGGATGGAGCCCTCGCACACTGCCATGACTCCACCCCCCCCGACCCAAGCGGGACACGGGGATGGAGCCCTCGCGTGCCGCCACGCCTCCACTCCCCACGCGCCCGAAGCGGGACACGGGGATGGAGCCCTTGCGCACCGCCACGCCTCCACCACCGCCCGCACCGCAAGCGTGACACGGGGATGGAGCCCTCGCGTGCTGCCACGCCTCCACCCCCCCCCGCCCTAAGCGGGACGCGGGGATGGAGCCCTCGCACGCTGCCACGCCTCCACCACCCCCCGCGCCGCAAGCGGGACATGGGGATGGAGCCCTCGCGCGCCGCCACACCTCCACCCCCCGCCCGCCCTAAGCGGGACACGGGGATGGAGCACTCGCACGCTGCCACACCTCCACCCCCCGCCCGCCCCAAGTGGGACACGGGGATAGAGCCCTTGCACACCGCCACGCCTCCACCACTCCCCGCAGGGACACGGGGATGGAGCCCTCGCGCGCCGCCGCGCCTCCAACCCCGCCCTCCCCGGCCCCAAGCGGGACACGGAGCCCGCACGTGCCGCTGCCCCTCCCCACTGCCCCAAGCGGGACACGGGCACGGAGCGCTCGTCCCCCCGCAGCGGGACACAGGGCTCAGCCACCGCCCCCGTCCTGAGCGCTTTTTGGCCCACCCCCCCCGGGACTCCTGCCCCATCCAACCCCCTGTGTTCCTTGATGCCCCCCCGGGACCCCTGCCCCATCCACCTCTTTCCCTGTCCCCTGACTGCCCTCCGCCGC
>NW_027059485.1:0-2000 GCF_011386835.1 Chrysemys picta bellii | reverse complement strand
AAACACAGGGTGCGAAACAGGCCTCAGACCTGACTGGGTGTAAACAAGAACTACGCAGCTAGACTGAGCCAGCTGAGAATTCAGATGTGCCCCTTGCCTAGAGCGATGGACTGAGCTGTGAGGGGACTGGAACCTGAGCTCCCAATGTTTAACTGGCACTCGTTCAGCATCTTTCCTCCGAGTGCCGTCACTGTAGGTTAAATACTCCAGCACCGGACTCCCTGCCAGCTCTGGGCCCCACAAGCTTTCCTTGGGACTGGATTCTGTACAGCAGGGGTGCAGGGAACCAGCAGGTGCATGTGACTCCTTGGTAAGGTTTTGCGTGCAAGGTGTGTGTGTGAATCTTTGTGTGTCAGAAGCAATGAGTGTGGCACTCTGACTGAACCGACAGAGGGCCACGGTGGTTGGAGCGAGACAGCAGAAGAATAAAGGGGCAACGATGAGCATAACGATGATGATTGTGTTGTGTTTCATTCCTTAGATCTGGTGCCACTGCCCATCCCTTTAGCCTTGTAGTTTACCAAGGGTAAAACTAACCATCTGTTCAGATACAAGGGAGTGTTTGTGTTCATTTCCGCTAGCTACACAGGGGTTTGATGTTGCTGCTTTCAATCCTCCAGCTCTGCCGGGATAAGGAACAATTCAGGCCGTCACGGAACTGAAGGAGGGAGATGATTTTCTGACAGGGAGGGACGCCTCCTCTTCAAGGTGTTTGGCAGGCAGCCTCCTTCCCAGCTCTGTCCTGACAACAGCCAGTTGAAAGGGACCCTCCCCAGCCCTCCTCAGCCTGGTGAAAATGAGCCAGTGACTGAGTGTGGGGGAGAGCAAGCGACGGAGGGAGAAGGAGTGAGCGGGCCGGGACCTCGGCGAAGGGGCGGGACATGGGTGGTCAGTTTTGTTGGGTCAGAAAGTTGGCAACCCTAGATCCAGGGGAATCATCCAGTATGATTCTCTTCTCAGTGAATTATCACTTCACATTAAAAAGAACAGGAGTACTTGTGGCACCTTAGAGACTAACAAATTTATTAGAGCATAAGCTTTCGTGGACTACAGCCCACTTCTTCGGATGCATACAAGTACTCCTGTTCTTTTTGCGGATACAGACTAACACGGCTGCTACTCTGAAACCTGTCACTTCACATTGTTTGCTCAGACCAGCCTCCCCGGCCCACTCACTGCTGTGCGGGGCTGTAAGCATGTCCATTGCTGGACAGCAGGAATTCCTGCCCATTTCCCTTCTGGCTGGAGCAGGATTGGAGTGTGTTTGTGTTAATGACATCGCTGTAGATTGTTGTTCGTTCCCCATCTTGACAATTCAGACAGTCCCTTTCCCATTCAGATCTCCATCATATCGTTCCAATAGCAGGGGTCTGGTTTTCTCTGGGGCACTGACATGTTTCAGGGGGTTGGTGAGTGAACTCAGTCTTGCATTCCGTCCTTGATGAGGCGGGGCGAGGGTGGTCAGTTTTGTTGGGTCAGAAAGTTGGCAACCCTAGATCCAGGGGAAACAAACACCCAACGAGGCTGGCCAGGGGCAGGACATCAGCTTGGAGGGGAGGGGTGGGGGTGGCAGTGACATCACAAAGGCCTGTTGCAGGAACTCGGCCTATTGGGCAAAGTTGGTGGGGAGGGGGTGACCTCACAGAGAGACCCTGACATCAGCTGGGCAGGACAGAGGTGCAGGGCCAGGCCAGTCTCTGAGACCCCCCCGGCTTTGCTGCCGCAAGTCTCCTTCGCGAGGTCTCTCCTCGAGGACTGAGAGAGAATTAGGATTCACAGATGTGAGCATGAGGAGGAACCTCTGTGGAGTTTTCTCCTTTCCTACCATTGATTGTGCCAGAAAACAAACTTCCCTTTTACAAGGTAAGAGGCCCAGAGAGGTTTGGAACCTGTTCAATCTGATCCCCCTGGTGCAGGCAGCATTCTAGGCCCAGAAAACACTGGCTTAAGGGGGCAGAATTTGATTTCCTACCTAGGACATTGACGCTTGGAATCCCTGG
>NW_027059484.1:0-2000 GCF_011386835.1 Chrysemys picta bellii | reverse complement strand
GGACATTGGAGTTTATCCTTTTTGGTTTCCCTTTTCCTCTCTCCTCCCTCCTTTCTCCTCTTCTCTTGCTTCTTTTTCCCCTTTCCCCGGCTTCCCTCCCTCTACCAAGGAGGGGTGTGTGTGGAGTGTGGATGGGGTGGGGGGTGCTCTCACTGCGGGAGGTCCTCACAAAGAGGTGGGGCTGGATTTGAGAGTGATCCCCTCTGATGGTGACCTGAGCCGTCCTTTGGGACATCTGGTGAGACCTCTCACCCTCCCGCCCCTCAGAGTCTCAGTGCTGATTGGCCGAGCAGGGGGCTATCAACAGCGAGGAGACTCAGGTTCTTTTGGTCTCTTTTCAAATCAGGCAAATAAGTCACAACCAATCCAATGTATGGGATTAATCTTGCTGCTTCTCTCCATTAATTATCTCTTAGCAGTTCATGATTTCCTCTAATGTTCTAGGTCTTCTAAAATACTTGCTGAATAATTACTATGAACCAGTGTTGGTCTGTAGCTCACTTGAGAGCACTTTATTCTGATCAGTCACTGTATGAAATTCAAGATGTGACAGATAGGTTGAAAGTCAGGAGCAGTGTTTCCTCTAATTTTTTGGGTCCCCATGTGCGGAATGAATTCTGTTGTGTGCACCAATATGGAGGTGAGGTGTGACACATCACCTGTATATTGGTGCACATTACAAAATTCCTTCTGCACCTGGATGATGTGTGGCAGGTGTGAGGCTGAAGGGTTTGGAGTGTGGGAGGGGACTTGGGGGGGGGCAAAGGTTTGGGGTCCAGGGGGGTGAGGGCTCTGACTGCGGGTGCGGGCTCTGCAGCAACCGAGAGGGCAGGGGATTTAGAGTCAGATTGTTTCAAATGCTGCATTTGTCGGCTGGCATTAAACAGCAACGCTTAGCTAACAGAATGGAGAAAGGTATTCTCTGCTGAAGATTCAACCTGCCCCTTTGGCCAACTCCACCCCTTCCCTGAACAGAGTGTGCTCAGAACAACACCCCCCAACACACACACACACACAAGCCCACAGGTGGGCACCCAGCACAAAGCAAGGGAGGGGGTTGCTTGGCTTGTTTTACTTTTTACTTTGCAGAAGGTTTTTTGAAAAGCATTTTCTGCTCCTGTTCCCCATGGTGAGGAAGCAGATGGTTGTGGGGAAGGGAACTTGAGAGCGGTGGAGCCAGGGCAGTGGGGGGAATTTCCGGAGGCTGAAGAGGGCAACGGGGGGCTGAAGGTGACCAGATGCGGTGCGGGGAAGGGAACAGTTTGGGGAGGCTGAACAGGGCGATGGGGGGCAGTTGGAGGAGGCTGAAGGGGGAGATGGGGAAGGGGACATTTGGGGGGAGGCTAAAGGGGGCAATGGGTTGAAGGAGGCTGGGGCAGAGTGGCAGTTGCGGGGGCTGCTCATCCCCATGGGAGGGGAGGAGGAAGAGGAGCTGCCCTTGTATCAGAGGCTGTTTCCTATTAGAACTTGCAACTTCACTGTTCCTGAGCAGGGTCCTGTGATCAAAGGGGAACTAGATGGGTTCATGGAGGACAGGTCCATCAATGGCTTAGCCGGGATGGGCAGCGATGGTGTCCCTAACCTCTGTCTGTCAGAAGCTGGGAATGGGGGACAGGGGATGGGTCACTGGATGATTCCTGTCTGTTCATGCCCTCTGGGGCACTTGGCACTGGCCGCTGTCAGCAGACAAGACACTGGGCTAGATGGACCTTTGGTCTGACCCAGTCTGGCCGTTCTTATCTTCTAATGTACTTCTCACATGCTCAGTAACATCTGCAAGTTGCTGCCCTCACGCTCCATCAAAATCTGATCCCTGCAATCAAAGGCAGGGAAAATCCCCCTGAAGGGGGGAAATTGGAGGTGAGGGATGGGCAGAGGGACAAAACTGGGACAGGATCAAGGGTTCAGATTGGGGTGGGACTGCCCTGCCAGGTAGGTGCAGAAGGGAAAACCCCCAGATAGAGGGAGGCAGAGGGGATAAAAGTTACCACGGGTGGGGG
>NW_027059483.1:0-2000 GCF_011386835.1 Chrysemys picta bellii | reverse complement strand
GCCTGTCCCCACCCCCCGGAAGTCAAGGGGCGGGACAGGAAGTATAAAGGCCAAGCCACAGCGCTCAGTAGCTGGCCGGCAGCGGGAGAGGACAGACGCTGGTGCCCGAGCTCCCGCGGACCTGAGCCTGCCGAGAGCCCGGTATCCTGAGGAACGGTCTGAGCTTCCCCCCGCCAAGGGCCCAGAGGGAGTGACAGACCTACCTGCTGCTCGGGGCCCGGAGCAGCCCATGATCTGCGACCCAGCAGACGGAACTCAGGAGGAACAGGTACCCATGGAGGAGGAGATGGGAAGTGGCCCGGGGATAGCAGACCCCGAACCCATGTCAGTGTGTTGCGGTCAGGATCCCCACTGACTGCGCGGCAGACGGACTGCTGCGGATAGGGCCCCGGGCTGGAACACAGTGGAGTGGGTGGGCCTGTGTTCCCCCCTGCCACCCCGTGCTGGGTGGCAGTCTCTCCTCCTCCTTGTCCAAGGGGCCTGGGCCTCTGACTGACGATTGGTTTGCTGCCCCGCCCTGACCTAGGGCCTGGGCTAACCCAAACTGACCCAGCTCCTGCTACAAGGCCTGGGCCGCTGACTGACTACTGGTTTGTTCCCCGCCCTGACCCAGGGCCGGAGCTGTTGATTGTGTGCTCAGTCCCTGCATAAGGGCCTGAGCTCTGAACTGTTGATTGTGTGCTCAGTCCCTGCATAAGGGCCTGAGCTCTGAACTGTTGATTGTGTGCTCAGTCCCTGCACAAAGGCCTGAGCGCCGAACTGCTAATTGTGTGCTCAGCCCCTACCCAAAGGTCTGGCCCCTAGACTGTTATTCGCTTTGTAGCGGGGCGGCCTGGCTCCCAGGTACCCCAGGAAGGGACGAGCCCCACCCCGGAACTACTACACTGCAAAAGGCCTTTGTGATGTCACTGCCACACCCACCCATCCCCTGAAGTGCTAATGTCCTGCTGCTGGCCTGACACTTTGAAGGTTTCAGCTACTCTCTGTGGATCACCCCACTCGATGCGTCTTCATTCTAGGAAGCAAGCCGGCTAGACAGTAAAGCATCAGAGGCTGCTCCCAATGCTACACTCAGTGTTTCCAAAATTACTACACTTTATGGCCAGAAGAGACCTTTAGAACATCTCATCTAACCCCCTGCATATCATAGGCTTCCTGTATAGTACAATAGGTACTTTTTGGGCACACACATTCCAGAAAGGCATCTAGTCTTCATGAAATGACATCAAGAGATGGAGAATCCACCACTTTCCCTTTTACTGAGTGCCAGGGGGCTCCATTTCCCCTTCCACTAGCACCCCATTTACAGTGAGCCAGAGCAGTACCTGCAGCAGGGAGCGGGAGTTGCTGATGGCCTCAGAGGCACAGCCCCTGCAGCGTCTAAGGCACCTGGCACAAGTGCCGGATGATGCGGAGCTGGTGCATCACTCTGGCCATGACGTCCTCCTGCTGCAAGGGAACGAGAACCTGTCAAAGACTCAAACGCCCCGAGGAATCAGGGGGAATTAAGGGCACCTGGAACCAGCAGTATTTAAACTGACTACCTGCCCACCACTGAGGGATGAATTCACCTCCTGAACCCCAGAATGGAGTCTTCTTGTCCTTTCTAGTAACCTCCAGTGCCAACCCACCACCTTGTAGGGTGAGCTCCTGCTACCTCCCCCTCAGTACCCTTGACAGCTGTTCTACCTCCAAACCACAGCTCAAGTTATCAGAACCCTCTTCTCCACCCCCACCCAGGTTGGGCAGGGAGGCGGCTCTAGCAGGGGGGGCAGGAGGGATTCTGCCAGCAGTGAAGTGGGTTGCGGGGAGGTTGAGATCTTGCCCCAATCATCCCAGACACTAATGCTAAGCCACAGGATGGCAGCATCTAGTGTCATTGGAGTTCAAGCACTATTTCAACCCCACAGTTTTGGTTCAACTTCCCACAAGGGGAGGTGAAGAGCACCCCCAGCAACACACACACACACACACACACACACACACACACACACACACAC
>NW_027059482.1:0-2000 GCF_011386835.1 Chrysemys picta bellii | reverse complement strand
GTTGCTGATGGCCTCAGAAGCACAGCCCCTGCAGTGTCTCAGGCACCTGGCGCAAGTGCCGGATGATGCGGAGCAGGTGCATCGCTTTGGCCGTGACGTCCTCCTGCTGCAAGGGAACGAGAACCCGTGTCATAACTATAAAGGGAAGGGTAACAGCTGTCCTGTGTACAGTACTATAAAATCCCTCCTGGCCAGAGACTCCAAAATCTTTTCCCTGTAAAGGGTTAAGAAGCTCAGATAACCTGGCTGGCATCTGACCTAAAGGACCAATAAGGGGACAAGATAATTTCAAATCTTGGGGGGGGAGGGGGGAAGGCTTTTGTTTGTGTTCTTTGTTTTGGTTGTGTGTTCGCTCTCGGGACTGAGAGGGACCAGACATCAATCCAGGTTCTCCACATCTTTCTAAACAAGTCTCTCCTATTTCAAACTTCTAAGTAAATAGCCAGGCAAGGCGTGTTAGTTTTCCTTTGTTTTCTCAACATGTAAATGTACCTTTTACTAGAGTGTTTATCTTTGTTTGCTGTACTTGGAACCTAAAACTAGAGGGGAGTCCTCTGAGCTCTTTAAGTTTGATTACCCTGTATGGTTATTTCCATACTGATTTTACAGAGATGATTTTTACCTTTTTCTTTAATTAAAAACCTTCTTTGTAAGAACCTGATTGATTTTTTCCTTGTTTTAGATCCAAGGGGTTGGATCTGTATTCACCAGGAGTTGGTGGGAGAAAGAAGGGGGGATGGTTAATTTCTCCTTGTTTTAAGATCCCAGGGGGGTTGGAACTGTATTCACCAGGAGTTGGTGGGAGGAAGGAGGGGAATGGTTAATTTCTCCTTGCTTTAAGATCCAAGGGGTTTGGATCTGTATTCACCAGGAGTTGGTGGGAGGAAGGAGGGGAATGGTTAATTTCTCCTTGTTTTAAGATCCAAGGGGGTTGGATCTGTATTCACCAGGGAATTGGTGAAGGTCTCTCAAGGCTACCCGGGGAAGGAAATTAGCCTTGGGATGGTGGCAGCCGACCAGAGCTAAGCTGGTAGTTAAGCTTAGAAGTTTTCATGCAGGCCCCTACATTTGTACCCTAAAGTTCAAAGTGGGGATACAGCCTTGACATGGTGGTAGCGGTGGGATCATTTTAAACCCAAAGCCAGTGAGATTTTTTTTTCCTTCTAGCTGCTTGAAAAGCAGAGCTGGAGATAGATGCATATCTTATCTCTCCTTGCCTGAAGGCAGAGGTGTTAAGTTTTTTTAACAAGGTCCTTTGTTAAGAGAAGTGTTCAAATGAGCAAACGACAGGGTAAAAGGAATTTACAAGCTGAATTTTTTTTTTTCTTTTTACATCCTCGGGAGTAGCTAGTTAGAAAGTCTCTGTTAACTCAGCAGCAGCCAGAGCTGAGAGCTTCCCAGTTTCAGTCAACTGCAGAGGGGGTGACCCAGCACAAGAAAACAGGAAAATGACTACCAAAGAAGTAGCTAAAAAAATAGAACTGGCCAAACTAAAAGCAGAAGAAAATGAAAGAAAACATCAGAGACTGCTTCAATTAACAAAACTCAAGACACAGCAGAGAAAAAGAGAAGAAAAAGCCAAAGAGGAGGCCCACAAGAGAGAGATGAAGCTGAAAGAAAAAGAAATGGAGCTGAAAAATAAAGAGATGGAGGAGAGAGAAAAAGAAAGGAAGCATGAACTGGAAGTAGCAAAGGCTAAGCAAGCTTTCACCCCCATCCCTGTTCCTGAGCCATCCACCAGGGCCCCGTCTGTCTTACCAGAGACCCAGACAAAGGTGGTGGAACCGGATCCCCTGCCAACGACTGCAACAGCCGTAGTGAATCCAATCCCAGAGACCCAGCCAAAGCCAGTCCCAGAACCGGAACTGGCAACGCAACCAGCACCAGGACCATTGCCAGCACTGAGTCCAGCGCTTGCAAACCCGTCTACAACTCCAACGCCAGAGGGCACCAGCGAGCCTGACCTGGCGGAAGCAGCAGATAACCCTACCCAAGAGGCT
>NW_027059481.1:0-2000 GCF_011386835.1 Chrysemys picta bellii | reverse complement strand
GCCAGAGCAGTACCTGCAGCAGGGAGCGGGAGTTGCTGATGACCTCAGAGGCACAGCCCCTGCAGTGTCTCAGGAATCTGGCGCAAGTGCCGGATGATGCGGAGCTGGTGCATCGCTTTGGCCGTGACGTCCTCCTGCTGCAAGGGAACGAGAACCTGTCAGAGACTCAAACGCCCCGAGGAATCAGCGGGAATTAAGGGCACCTGGAACCAGCACTACTTCCACCCATCACCTGCCCACCACTGAGGGATAAATTCACCTCCTGAACCCCAGAATGGAGTCTTCTTGTCCTTTCTAGTAACCTCCAGTGCCAACCCCCATCCTTGAAGGATGAGCTCCTGCTATCTCCCCCTCAGTGCCCTTGACAGCTGTTCCACCTCCAAACCACAGCTCAAGTTTTTAGTACCTTTGGACACAGACTGGCTAACCTAGTGAGGAGGGCTTTAAACTAGGTTCGACGGGGACAGGTGAGCAAAGCCCACAGGTAAGTGGGGAACATGGAGACCGGGGAGATGGGTCAAAAACGAGAGGGAGTGTGGGCTATATTGTCAGAGGGAAAGGAGGGTCAGGACAAAACTGGGAGGAAAGATCAAACCAGTATCTTAGATGCCTATATACAAATGCGAGAAGTATGGGGAATAAGCAGGAAGAACTGAAAGTGCTAATAAATAAATACAACTATGACATTGTTGGCATCACTGAAACTTGGTGGGATAATACACGTGATTGGAATGTTGGTGTGGATGGGTACAGCTTGCTCAGGAAGGATAGACAGGGGAAAAAGGGAGGAGGTGTTGCCTTGTATATTAAAAATGTACACACTTGGACTGAGGTAGAGATGGACATAGGAGACGGAAGTGTTGAGAGTCTCTGGGTTAGGCTAAAAGGGGTAAAAAACAAGGGAGATGTCATGCTAGGAGTCTACTACAGGCCACCTAACCAGGTGGAAGAGGTGGATGAGGCTTTTTTTAAGCAACTAACAAAATCATCCAAAGCCCAAGATTTGGTGGTGATGGGGGACTTCAACTATCCGGCTATATGTTGGGAAAATAACACAGCGGGGCACAGACTATCCAACAAATTCCTGGACTGCATTGGAGACAACTTTTTATTTCGGAAGGTTGAAAAAGCTACTAGGGGGGAAGCTGTTCTAGACTTGATTTTAACAAATAGGGAGGAACTCGTTGAGAATTTGAAAGTAGAAGGCAGCCTGGGTGAAAGTGATCATGAAATCATAGAGTTTGCAATTCTAAGGAAGGGTAGAAGGGAGAACAGCAAAATAGAGACAATGGATTTCAGGAAGGCAGATTTTGGTAAGCTCAGAGAGCTGATAGGTAAGGTCCCATGGGAATCAAGACTGAGGGGAAAAACAACTGAGGAGAGTTGGCAGTTTTTCAAAGGGACACTATTAAGGGCCCAAAAGCAAGCTATTCCGCTGGTTAGGAAAGATAGAAAATGTGGCAAAAGACCACCTTGGCTTAACCATGAGATCTTGCATGATCTAAAAAATAAAAAGGAGTCATATAAAAAATGGAAACTGGGACAGATTACAAAGGATGAATATAGGCAAACAACACAGGAATGCAGGGGCAAGATTAGAAAGGCAAAGGCACAAAATGAGCTCAAACTAGCTACGGGAATAAAGGGAAACAAGAAGACTTTTTATCAATACATTAGAAGCAAGAGGAAGACCAAAGACAGGGTAGGCCCACTGCTTAGTGAAGAGGGAGAAACAGTAACAGGAAACTTGGAAATGGCGGAGATGCTTAATGACTTCTTTGTTTCGGTCTTCACCGAGAAGCCTGAAGGAATGCCTAACATAGTGAATGCTAATGGGAAGGGGGTAGGTTTAGCAGATAAAATAAAAAAAGAACAAGTTAAAAATCACTTAGAAAAGTTAGATGCCTGCAAGTCACCCGGGTCTGATGAAATGCATCCTAGAATACTCAAGGAGCTAATAGAGGAGGTATCTGAGCCTCTAGCTATTATCTTTGGAAAAT
>NW_027059480.1:0-2000 GCF_011386835.1 Chrysemys picta bellii | reverse complement strand
CCCGCACGGGGTCTGGCAGTGTCTCCCCCCACCGCCCCGGCTTAACCCCGGCTCTCACCCCCCCACACCGATTTTTGCCCTTCAGCCCCTCTTCTGCCGCTAGCTACAGTAGCTTGAACCCCCCAGGCCAGTAAAATTCTGCCCCTGCTCAGTCCCTGACAGCCCCCCGCTGCGATTTGCCCCCCTTAATCCTTTTAAACCCCCCCAAAGAGGAGGCAGCAAAGCGTAAGTGGAAGTAAGGGCAGAGAGAGGGCAGTGGCTACAATGAAGGTTACTGGGCATGCTCAGTTCGAGGGAGCATGCTCAGTACACCCAAAGTAGCAAAATGGGCGTGTTCCTGCCCCATAGGGAGACTCTGGGAGTCCCCAGGTCAAAACAGGCAGACACTGGGCATCCCCAGGTCACAGCAGATAAAGTCCCCACTGGACTGTTCCTACCTTATCCAAGGGTCTGGTTCTCCACCGTCACCCTATCCACGGGACCGGTTCCCCACCGTCGCCCGCAGCTGCTTCTCCACTGTCTAAGTGCGTTGCACCGTTGTGCCCTCCGGGGTTGAGCAAACCACGTCTCCGCCGAGGCCCCCGATGAAGTCACTGGTGCGCGCTGGGCGTCGGTCGTCGCTGTAAGCCGTCGGCCGCCAGGAGGGATCCGGGCAAGGCTAAATTTCAGCCTCGAGCCCCACGTTGGGCACCAAAACTGTTGCCTGCCCAGAACTGGGCCCCGAGATGGCAAACAGGGTTCGTTGCCCGGTGTGCTTGGCACCAATAAAGACACCGAGGGGAGAAAGCAAGCCAAGTTTATTTCAGAGCTCTGAAATGGCACTAGGAGACCAGCATGTCTCAAATCCAGTGCCACAAATACAAACAAATTTTCCCTTTTATATTCTAAGCAGTTTCTGTGCAAGCCTTTGTCTATTTCACTCTTATCCTTCCCTTCCAGACAACAGTTACAGCAGGTACACAGTGTGCATGTTAGAAACTTTCCCTTCGCCTGCTTATCTCTTGGCCTTGCAAGGCCTGTTTACAGCAGCTGCCTGCTAGAAAACTTGACCCTTACATTTCTGCTTCAGCATGTGAGCAGTTAGCACAGAAGTAGGTGAGAGTTCACAAGATGGAGTCACTGTGGCTCAGGTAGGCCCAGAGCAGAAGAGTTTCATCGGCACTTTTGGCCTTCCACTCTCCCGAGTTACCTGGTAGCTATGCCTAGTGACACCAACAAGAGTAATAGTTGTAGGGTTACCATTTGTCCGGATTCCCCCGGACATGTCCAGCTTTTTTGAGTTAAAAATAGCGTCCGGGGGGAATTTGTCAATGTCCGGACTTCCCCTCTTCCCCCCCCCCCCCCCCCCATACAGAGCGTGCGCGCGGCTTACAGAGCAGCCAGGGCTCCGACAGCCAGAGCCAGAGCCAGAGCCCTTCCTTCACTTCCCCCTCCTCCCTCCTGACACTTGACACCCCCCCTCCTCTCCCTCCCCCCCCCTCCCTCCCCCCTTCCTTCACTTCCCCCTCCTCCCTCCTGAAACTTGACACCCCCCCTTCCTCTCCCTCCTTCCCCCTCCCTCCCCCTTCCGTCACTTCCCCCTCCTCCCTCCTGAAACTTGACACCCCCCCTTCCTCTCTCTCCCTCCCCCTCCCTTCACTTCCCCCTCCTCCCTCCTGAAACTTGACACCCCCCTCCTCTCCCTCCCTCCCCCTCCCCCCTTCCTTCACTTCCCCCTCCTCCCTCCTGAAATTTGACACCCCCCCTCCTCTCCCTCCCTCCCCCTCCCTCCCCCCTTCCTTCACTTCCCCCTCCTCCCTCCTGAAACTTGACACCCCCCCTCCTCTCTCTCCCTCCCCCTCCCTACCCCCTTCCGTCACTTCCCCCTCCTCCCTCCTGAAACTTGACACCCCCCCTCCTCTCCCTCCCTCCCCCTCCCTCCCCCTTCCGTCACTTCCCCCTCCTCCCTCCTGAAACTTGACACCCCCCCTCCTCTCTCTCCCTCCCTCTCCCTCCCCCTT
>NW_027059479.1:0-2000 GCF_011386835.1 Chrysemys picta bellii | reverse complement strand
TAAATACCATTGCATGGGGACATCTAGGGAAAATCCCTTCCAGTGCTGGGGTCCATGACCGTGTGTGGGCTACCCAAATCCTGCTATTCCTGCACCACAGAACCAGGTCAGTTCCACTGGGCCTGTGGTGTTTGAAGAGGAAGAGGCAACTGCTGCTGTTAACAGAAGATTGTATCATTGGTGGGTGTGTGGATCTATATCGTCTGGAGCAAGCAGACTGAAGCAAATTTGCTCAGGTGCACCTGTCCCGTGTTGCTCAATTATTTGAAGTTTGTCTACATTTTCACTCATAAAGCCATCATGAATTTGTATTGAACAACTCGTGGCTCGCACATCTCAATACTCAGACACCAATTTCTACTTTAGACTTGCGTTTGTCACTTATAAGTCTCAGACAGACTGCTTGCAGTATTTTGAAAAAGAGAAATTTCCCCTTCCCAACAATACTTGATTTTAAATGCTATTTTAATTTTTATTCTAGTTATCTGATAATGATGCAACTTTTATCTTAGTGTTAAAATGTTTTGTTTCACTATCTTAATTCACTAATACTGACAAGGTTCCAATTTCTAGACTGGTTACTCACATAATAAACATCTGTAATGAACAAAATACATTTAATAACTCAGTGCAGATAGGTGAATGGAGTGAAACTACAGATCTTCATATACAGCATTTCTTTTTCCGGATATATTTACTTACTAAAAGAAAGAATCCTTTAATCTCAAGAAATTATCTCAAGTTAAAGAAGTATGGGCTGGATGAATGGACTGTAAGGTGGATAGAAAGCTGGCTAGATCGTCGGGCTCAACGGGTAGTGATCAATGGCTCCATGTCTAGTTGGCAGCCGGTTTCAAGTGGAGTGCCCCAAGGGTCGGTCCTGGGGCCGGTTTTGTTTAATATCTTTATTAATGATCTGGAGGATGGTGTGGACTGCACTCTCAGCAAGTTTGCAGATGACACTAAACTAGGAGGCGTGGTAGATACACTAGAGGGTAGGGATCGGATACAGAGGGACCTAGACAAATTAGAGGATTGGGCAGAAAAAAACCTGATGAGGTTCAACAAGGACAAGTGCAGAGTCCTGCACTTAGGACGGAAGAATCCCATGCACTGCTACAGACTAGGGACCGAATGGCTAGGTAGCAGTTCTGCTGAAAAGGACCTAGGGGTCACAGTGGACGAGAAGCTGGATATGAGTCAACAGTGTGCTCTTGTTGCCAAGAAGGCTAACGGCATTTTGGGCTGTATAAGTAGGGGCATTGCCAGCAGATCGAGGAACGTGATCGTTCCCCTTTATTCGACATTGGTGAGGCCTCATCTGGAATACTGTGTCCAGTTTTGGGCCCCACACTACAAGAAGGATGTGGAAAAATTGGAAAGAGTCCAGCGGAGGGCAACAAAAATGATTAGGGGTCTGGAGCACATGACTTATGAGGAGAGGCTGAGAGAACTGGGATTGTTTAGTCTCCAGAAGAGAAGAATGAGGGGGGATTTGATAGCAGCCTTCAACTACCTGAAGGGGAGTTCCAAAGAGGATGGAGCTCGGCTGTTCTCAGTGGTGGCAGAGGACAGAACAAGGAGCAATGGTCTCAAGTTGCGGTGGGGGAGGTCCAGGTTGGATATCAGGAAAAACTATTTCACTAGGAGGGTGGTGAAACACTGGAATGCGTTACCTAGGGAGGTGGTGGAGTCTCCTTCCTTGGAGGTTTTTAAGGCCCGGCTTGACAAAGCCCTGGCTGGGATGATTTAGCTGGGAATTGGTCCTGCTTTGAGCAGGGGGTTGGACTAGATGACCTCTTGAGGTCCCTTCCAACTCTGATATTCTATGATTCTATGATTATAAAATCCTCTACTGTGCTTGAATAAAGGAATCAAAACATTGAAATCTTTGCTCCTTCCTATACAAACAAGTCAGTCTTTATTAAAAGAAAATTATTTCAAACAGTCCAAAATGATACTTAAAACTCCACCTACTCAAAAGATAGCAATGAAAATAA
>NW_027059478.1:0-2000 GCF_011386835.1 Chrysemys picta bellii | reverse complement strand
CTAATGCAACACCACATAATAGGATTGCCAACCCTCCAGGATTGTCCTGGAGTCTCCAGGAATTAAAGATTAATCTTTAATGAAAGATTATGTCATGTGATGAAACTTCCAAGAATATGTCCAACCAAAATTGGCAACCTTAAATCAGTAGAGTTGCAAAGTTGCTGTGATAGCACTATGACAGTAGGGAACTGCTGCAATGCCAAGCTGCAGGCAAGACTTCATTCCTGTAGCTAGTTTCCAGCACTAAAATAGATAAATTTCCTGTTACACAAAACAATCCATGTCTCAAGAATCTGCTTTTAATCATAACCTCACAACTCAGATTTACTGCTCGTATTTTGCTACATAGCAATTGCCAACTTGATGGATATCTGACCATTTTTGACAATCAGCGTGAAAACTCTCAGAAGGATAGTTGCTGGAACAGCAGAGTCATTTAGCACTATCCTTCCTAGAAAGCAGTCTCATGGGTCATGGCTTCCATTAAATACAGGCACTTGTTGTAGGGAAAGTTAGAGCGATGGCCCCGATCCTTCAGCTAGATCCAGTGGCTGGAATCCTGCTCTGGGGAGCAGCCCCAGTGGCATAGCTGAGTGCAGGACTAGGAGGCCATGGTTACTCTTCAGATGCATTTGTAATGGGACACATTTAAAAACAATTAAGAAGCTCTGGATAAAATATACCAATTGTCATGATCACCCTCGGTTCTGATCTCCCGTCCAGACAAGTGTGTGATTTCCATCTGAGCCAAAACATGCTGGGCCACATTCTGCTGAGCTACATACTGTGGCCATATGTTGTGTGGCGAGAGAGAAACGGTCTCTGAGGCCTGGTCTACACTACGAGTTTAGGTCGAATTTAGCAGTGTTAAATCGAATTAAGCCTGGACACGTCCACACGATGAAGCCCTTTTTTTCGACTTAAAGGGCCCTTTAAACCGGTTTCTTTACTCCACCTCCGACGAGGGGATTAGCGCTAAAATCGGCCTTTGCGGGTTGGATTTGGGGTAGTGTGAATGGAATTCGACGTTATTGGCCTCTGGGAGCTATCCCACAGTGCTTCATTGTGACCGCTCTGGACAGCACTCTCAACTCAGATGCACTGACCAGGTAGACAGGAAAAGCCCCGCGAACTTTTGAATTTCATTTCCTGTTTGCCCAGCATGGAGAGCACAGGTGACCACGCAGAGCTCATCAGCACAGGTAACCACGATGGAGTCCCAGGATCGCAAAAGAGCTCCAGCATGGACAGAATGGGAGGTACGGGATCTGCTCACCATATGGGGAGATGAATCAGTGCTAGCTGAACTCCGTAGCAGTAAACAAAATGGCAAAATATTAGAAAAAGTCTCAAAGGCCATGAAGGACAAAGGCCATAACAGGGACGCACAGCAGTGCCGCGTGAAAATTAAGGAGCTAAGGCAAGCCTACCACAAAGCCAGAGAGGCAAACGGAAGGTCCGGGGCAGAGCCGCAAAAATGCCGCTTCTACGCAGAGCTGCATGCCATGCTAGGGGGTGCAGCCACCACTACCCCGACTGTGTGCTATGACTCTCTCACTGGAGAATCACGCAACAGGGAAGCGGGATCGGGGTATGAGGAAGATGATGATGAAGACAATGAAGATAGCTCACAGCAAGGAAGCGGAGAAACAAGTTTCCCCAACAGCCAGGATATGTTTATCACCCAGGACCTGGAACCAGTAACTCCCGAACTCACCCAAGGCGTGCTCCCAGACCCTGAAGGCACACAAGGGACCTCTGGGGAGTGTACCTTTGTAAATATTACACATGGTGTAAAAGCAAGTGTGTTTAATGATTAATTATTAATTTGCCCTGGCAATCGCAGCCAGTACAGCTACTGGAAAAGTCTGTTAACGTGTATGGGGATGGAGCGGAAATCCTCCAGGGACATCTCCAGAAAGCTCTCCTTCATGTACTCCCAAAGCCTTTGCAAAAGATTTCTGGGGAGGGCTGCCTTATCCCGTCTGCCATGGTAG
>NW_027059477.1:0-2000 GCF_011386835.1 Chrysemys picta bellii | reverse complement strand
GGAGCTAGAAATGTGGTGTAGGAACTGCACTGGCAAATTAAGTACAGATTTGTATTGTTCATACTATTACACGGTCATGTTCATGACACTCTAATTAGACTGTCAGGATGTGACAAGTTACCTCTCAGCCAGAGCCGTGGTCTACACTACAAACTTTGTTGGTATTACTTTGTTGCTCAGAGGTGTGGAAAATTAACACCCCTGAGTGACACAGTTACACTAACTCCCAGTGTAAACAGTGTTATGTCGATGGGAGGTCTTCTCCCGTCAACATATCTACTGCCTCTCAGGGAGGTGGAGACTACCTACGTTCATGGGAGAAGCTGTCCTGTCGGCATAGGTAGAGTATTTACTAAGCGTTGCAGCTATGCCGCTGCAGCCCTGTAAGTGTAGACAAGCCGTGAGATTCTTAAACCTGAGTTATCTGTGAGCCTGAGCCTTCTTAAACCTTATGAATAATCCCTCAGTTACCTCTCAGCCTAAACCTGCTTATGCCTCAGAGTTATCCTAGAGCCAGAGAGTGTGATGAGTAATTAGAGGCAATTACCTGCAGCTCTTGTGATAGACCCTTCCCCATTCAGCCAGGGTTCACCCAGTCCCCCGTCAAGGCTGGTGATCCCAAGGGAAACAGTCTCTTTAGGCTACTCAAATGTGACTACTTGGCAGAGTGGATAAAAATCTATGATTTTTTTTTTAAATCAAAAACATTGGATTTTTTTTATTTAAATCCGATTCTTTTGATAAAATGCTTTTTAAGGAAAAAACCTATCTAAAGATAATTTTTATTAAGATACATTATAGCTCAAAGATATCTCATCATGGAATAGGGATTATAAATTCTAATTCTATAGTATGAGACAATATATTCATTTAATGTTTAAGAAAAGTTTTGTAAATGAGTTCCAATAATTCATGGATTAGGGACCTAATTTTATGGGGTTCCAGGGGCTTCTGTATAGATTATTTAGGTTAATCTTTCTGTCTACCCAATAGGACTCAGTGCTCATCTAGAAGCTACCATCAGAGATACTTAGTTTTGCAGTTCTCAAACTGTGGATTTGTGTCTCCAGAGATAACATGCTTGTTAACAGCAAAAATGTTTTAAAATACATAAATAAAATATAGAGGTGAGAAATAACAGACCTCAACTCTGTTGTCCCTCTGCAAATTTGTGAACCTCTCTCTAACAGTGCAAAGTCTCTAAAAGTTCAATGACTAGAAGATTGTTGGGGACGGAATAGATCTGGACAAGGAGAAGAAGTCTTGAGATAAATGTGAGAAGGGAGGGACAGGCAGTAGAAACAAAAGTGAAACTGTTTGAGCAGCATATTCCAGAAATCTTGAGGTCTTTCGGAGTGTAGCCTTCATTGATTTGAGATCTACCATACTAGGGTTACCATTCGTCCGGATTTACCCGGACATGTCCTCCTTTTTGTGCTAAAAATAGCGTCCGGGGGGAATTTGTAAAGCACTCACAATGTCCGGGATTTCCCCCCTCCCCCGGCAGAGCAGAGTGAGCGGCTGGGAGGGCTGCAGGAAAGTCCCGGGCTGGACTCCGGAGCAGCTGTAGAGGAGCCGGATCCGCCCTGCATTCTGAGCAAGTGTATCAGCACAAAGTGCAGCCCTCCCCTTTTGCAACTGGGAGCGGTTTCTGCCATGCAGCGTAGCAAAACGGGAGCGAGAGCACTTTGTGCTGATACAAGGGCAGCTCTCCCCTGCAGCCCGGTCCGGCAGCACTGTGCAGGGCCAGGGACCGGGTTTTGTTGTGCTGGGGAGCTTAGCCACGTGTCCGGCTCGCACAGAGCCCAACACCCTGTTCTGAGCAGCAGGGTAAGGGGGCCAGGGGGCAGGAGAAGGGGCAGGGAGGTTCTGGAGGGGGCAGTCAAGAAACGGGGGGGGGGGCTTTTGGGGGGGAGTGGAGAAAGTTTTGGGCAGTCAGGGTACAGGTAGGGGGTAGGGTCCTGGGGGGCAGTTGGGGGGGGGGTCTTAGGAGGGGGCAG
>NW_027059476.1:0-2000 GCF_011386835.1 Chrysemys picta bellii | reverse complement strand
CTTCCTCTAACCAGATAGGGTTATAACAATGGGGTATCCTTTATAGGAATGGGGTTCATGTTTACCAAGTAGATAGATATGACTTTTTCCAAGCTGATTTTTTTTAAAGAAAGTGTCTTGGGCATAAATGAATTGTGGGGCCCATCTAGTGGGGCCTACTGCAAGTTGAAGTAGTTGTTTGGGAAATAATGCATCCACTTCTACAGCCCTGATGACTAATTTCTTTCCACTCAAATCCATCCACACTGTAGCTATAGTTACCTTCCCTGTCCACTACATCTCATCCCACTGACTTAAATCCCTCCAATAGTTTCTTGACTCATTTTGTCTCAGGTTCAAATTAAGCTTCTCCTTCAAGGCTCTGTACTTATATCAATGATTAGCTACACCAATTATACTCTTAACATGCATCCCATGCATGTGAGATTGGATCCTTTTTTGATAGCAGTATCTGCTATGGCTGCATCTGCTTCCTTCCACCCTCCTGACTAGTGTAGCTGAGGGCATACTCAGTTTCTTCTCTCCAACCATTTTGACTCAGCTATCCCCTACAGCCTCCGTGAGTGAAGGAAGCCTATATCTCCCAACTCCCATTTGAACCCTGGCTACAGTAATGCTGAGTTATTACATTCCTTGCTCCTTTCAGTATTATAATGATTCTGTCTTTAATGCATATCACATGAGATTGGGGGAGAAGGGGATAGAGAGAAAAGTAAACAAACAAACAAAAACTTCACCCAAAGCAAGATGCAGTTTTTGAGAAGACCCTGTGAGTATGTTACTCAGGATTATTTGAATGCAAAACTATGGTAACTAATCTCTGTTTCCCAGGTGGTGTCAGGAAACAAATCAGTGGGGGGGACAGCACCTCCCTCTGATAAATTATTGGTAAATACACAAATGCTTCCACCCCAAAATCCTTGTTTTTATTGAGTACAAAGCATACATCTAAAATAGAAATAACCTAGATCACCCCAGAATATAGTTACCCGAAGTCTGAGGTGGTATCCAGTGACAGCAGCAGGTTTCTGGTGGCTGGCCTTCCTCCTAGGTGCTGGGGAGGTAGATGTCAGACTGCAAACTCATAGAAATCCTCTCAGAAGAACTTCTCCAAAGTACACACACTAACTAAACTCTTATATGTAATTCAAAACATAGCATAACTCAAAATAACCCCTAATGGGCTGACCGTTTCCCTAGCAACAGCAAAGAACTCTCAATTTCTTCTTATCAGTAAAGCAACTCTAGCAAAAAAACCCCAAAAAAACAACAACAACAACAAAAAAAACTTAAGAGACAGGCACCCAGACCAAGGTCAGCTATCTTTAGTAGCACTGCAACTGTGCAGATGTTTTTGTCTGCCTAAGCAAGGCCAAATTCTTTCTCACTATGTGGTGTCCTCACTTCCAGCCCATTGTGGCTAAGTGCACAGATGGCTGCAGGTTATGTCAAGTCCAGGGCTCTTGTAATAAATAGATGCTGTAGTGTGTCCGGTGAAGATGCTCTATGCTGACGAGAGTTCTCTCCCATCAGCATATTATCCATCTCCGCAAGAGGCAGAAGCTATGTCAGTGTGAGAGCGTCTCCTGCCGACATAGCGCCGGTGTGAACAGCACTTAGGTTGCTATAACTTGCGTCGCTTGGGGGGATTTCACACCCCTGAGCAACACAAATTAGATTGACTTAAGCAGTAGTGTAGACCTGCTGTAAGAGAGGGCTCTTTAACTGAGGGCATTAAGGGAGAAAGCTCAATTAGTCCTCTTAAAGTATTATTAAACTGGAAAGTAGCTACTTTGTTACCTCTGCTCATGAAGCCTGACATTGCTTTGTCCACAAGTCCTTTGGACTGAACTCTTCTGTTTCTGCCCCAGCTATTCTACAGTTCCTATGAGAGATCAGCCATTGAAGCAACAGGCACATCTACTAGTCAGTCCCTTTGGAGGAATGATGTACTAGGACTCATTAATCCTCCAGATAGGAAACTTTGCTGTAATTTCTCT
>NW_027059475.1:0-2000 GCF_011386835.1 Chrysemys picta bellii | reverse complement strand
GAGGTGGAACAGCGGTCAAGGGCACTGAGGGGGAGTTAGCAGGAGCTCACCCTAGAAGGAGGGGGGTTGGCACTGGAGGTTACTAGAAAGGACAAGAAGACTCCATTCTGGGGTTCAGGAGGTGAATTTATCCCTCAGTGGTCGGCAGGTGATGGGTGGAAGTAGTGCTGGTTCCAGGTGCCCTTAATTCCCACTGATTCCTCGGGGCGTTTGAGTCTCTGACAGGTTCTCGTTCCCTTGCAGCAGGAGGACGTCACGGCCAAAGTGATGCACCAGCATCATCCGGCACTTGCGCCAGGTGCCAGAGACACTGCAGGGGTTGTGCCTCTGAGGCCATCAGCAACTCCTGCTCCCTGCTGCAGGTACTGCTGTGGCTCACTGTAAACGGGGAGCTAGTGGAAGGGGAAATGGAGCCCCCTGGCACTCACTAAAAGGG
Organism: Chrysemys picta bellii; assembly: GCF_011386835.1. NCBI lineage: Eukaryota > Metazoa > Chordata > Testudines > Emydidae > Chrysemys > Chrysemys picta. The sequence goes on along the minus strand of NW_027059475.1, from coordinate 1,564 downwards.
AAAGTGTTGGATTCTCCATCTCTTGATGTCATTGAAGGAAGACTAGATGCCTTTCTGGAATGTGTGGGCCCAAAAAGTAACTATTGTACTATACAGTAAGCCTATGATATGCAGGGGCTTAGATGAGATGCTCTAAAGGTCTCTTCTGGCCATAAAGTCTACTAATTTTTGAAACAGTGAGTGTAGCATTGGTAGCAGCCTCTGATGTTATACTGTCGAGCCGGCTTGCTTCCTAGAATGAAGACGCATTGAGTGGGGTGATCCACAGAGAGTAGCTCAAACCTTCAAAGTGTCAGGCCAGCAGCAGGACATTAGCACTTCTGGGTTTGGTTGGGTGTGGCAGTGACATCACAAAGGCCTTTTGCAGGAGCTCAGCCTATTGGTCAAAGGTGTTAGGGAGGTGGTTACCTCAGAGAGAGATGCTGACATCAGCCAGGCAGGACAGGGGCGCAGGGCCAGGGAAACCTCAGAGACCCTTGTGGCTTTGCTTCAGCAAGTCTCCTTCTCGAGGTCTCTCTTTGAGGACTGAGAGAGTATTAGGGTTCACGTATGTGAGTGCGAGCAGGAGCCTCTTTCGAGTTTTTTCCTTTCCTTTTACTGATTTTACTAGAAAACAGACGTCCCTGTTAGAATCATAGAATCATAGATTATCAGAGTTGGAAGGGACCTCAAGAGGTCATCTAGTCCAACCCCCTGCTCAAAGCAGGACCAATTCCCAGCTAAATCATCCCAGCCAGGACTTTGTCAAGCCGGGCCTTAAAAACCTCCAAGGAAGGAGAATCCACCTCCTCCCTAGGTAATGCATTCCAGTGTTTCACCACCCTCCTAGTGAAATAGTTTTTCCTGATATCCAACCTGGACCTTCCCCACTGCAACTTGAGACCATTGCTCCTTGTTGTGTCATCTGCCACCACTGAGAACAGCCGAGCTCCATCCTCTTTGGAACCCCCCTTCAGGTAGTTGAAGGCTGCTATCAAATCCCCCCTCATTCTTTTCTTCTGGAGACTAAACAATCCCAGTTCCCTCAGCCTCTCCTCATAAGTCATGTGCTCCAGACCCCTAATCATTTTTGTTGCCCTCCGCTGGACTCTTTCCAATTTTTCCACATCCTTCTTGTAGTGTGGGGCCCAAAACTGGACACAGTATTCCAGATGAGGCCTCACCAATGTCGAATAAAGGGGAACGATCACGTTCCTCGATCTGCTGGCAATGCCCCTACTTATACAGCCCAAAATGCCGTTAGCCTTCTTGGCAACAAGAGCACACTGTTGACTCATATCCAGCTTCTCGTCCACTGTGACCCCTAGGTCCTTTTCTGCAGAACTGCTACCTAGCCATTCGGTCCCTAGTCTGTAGCAGTGCATGGGATTCTTCCGTCCTAAGTGCAGGACTCTGCACTTGTCCTTGTTGAACCTCATCAGGTTTTTTTCGGCCCAATCCTCTAATGTGTCTAGGTCCCTCTGTATCCGATCCCTACCCTCTAGTGTATCTACCACGCCTCCTAGTTTAGTGTCATCTGCAAACTTGCTGAGAGTGCAGTCCACACCATCCTCCAGATCATTAA
>NW_027059474.1:0-2000 GCF_011386835.1 Chrysemys picta bellii | reverse complement strand
GTGCTGGGTCACCCCCTCTGCAGTTGACTGAAACTGGGAAGCTCTCAGCTCTGGCTGCTGCTGAGTTAACAGAGACTTTCTAACTAGCTACTCCCGAGGATGTAAAAAGAAAAAAAAAAATTCAGCTTGTAAATTCCTTTTACCCTGTCGTTTGCTCATTTGAACACTTCTCTTAACAAAGGACCTTGTTAAAAAAACTTAACACCTCTGCCTTCAGGCAAGGAGAGATAAGATATGCATCTATCTCCAGCTCTGCTTTTCAAGCAGCTAGAAGGAAAAAAAAAATCTCACTGGCTTTGGGTTTAAAATGATCCCACCGCTACCACCATGTCAAGGCTGTATCCCCACCTTGAACTTTAGGGTACAAATGTAGGGGCCTGCATGAAAACTTCTAAGCTTAACTACCAGCTTAGCTCTGGTCGGCTGCCACCATCCCAAGGCTAATTTCCTTCCCCGGGTAGCCTTGAGAGACCTTCACCAATTCCCTGGTGAATACAGATCCAACCCCCTTGGATCTTAAAACAAGGAGAAATTAACCATTCCCCTCCTTCCTCCCACCAACTCCTGGTGAATACAGATCCAAACCCCCTGGGATCTTAAAACAAGGAGAAATTAACCATTACCCTCCTTCCTCCCACCAACTCCGGTGAATACAGATCCAACCCCTTGGATCTAAAACAAGGAAAAAATCAATCAGGTTCTTACAAAGAAGGTTTTTAATTAAAGAAAAAGGTAAAAATCATCTCTGTAAAATCAGTATGGAAATAACCATACAGGGTAATCAAACTTAAAGAGCTCAGAGGACTCCCCTCTAGTTTTAGGTTCAAAGTACAGCAAACAAAGATAAACACTCTAGTAAAAGGTACATTTACATGTTGAGAAAACAAAGGAAAACTAACACGCCTTGCCTGGCTATTTACTTAGAAGTTTGAAATAGGAGAGACTTGTTTAGAAAGATGTGGAGAACCTGGATTGATGTCTGGTCCCTCTCAGTCCCGAGAGCGAACGCACAACCAAAACAAAGAACACAAACAAAAGCCTTCCCCCCCCCCCAAGATTTGAAATTATCTTGTCCCCTTATTGGTCCTTTAGGTCAGATGCCAGCCAGGTTATCTGAGCTTCTTAACCCTTTACAGGGAAAAGATTTTGGAGTCTCTGGCCAGAAGGGATTTTATAGTACTGTACACAGGACAGCTGTTACCCTTCCCTTTATAGTTATGACACAGGTTCTCGTTCCCTTGCAGCAGGAGGACGTCACGGCCAAAGCGATGCACCTGCTCCGCATCATCCGGCACTTGCGCCAGGTGCCTGAGACACTGCAGGGGCTGTGCTTCTGAGGCCATCAGCAACTCCCGCTCACTGCTGCAGGTACTGCTCTGGCTCACTGCCCATCAAGTCTACTAATTTTGGAAACACTGAGTGTAGCATTGGGAGCAGCCTCTGATGTTTTACTGTCTAGCCGGCTTGCTTCGTAGAATGAAGACGCATTGAGTTGGGTGATCCCCAGAGAGTATCTGAAACCTTCAAAGTGTCAGGCCAGCAGCAGGACATTAGCACTTCAGGGGATGGTTGGGTGTGACAGTGACATCACAAAGGACTTTTGCAGGAGCTCAGCCTATTGGTCAAAGGTGTTAGGGAGCTGGTGACCTCAGAGAGAGATGCTGACATCAGAGAGAGATGCTGACAGGAGCACAGGGCCAGGGAAACCTCAGAGACCCCTGTGGCTTTGCTTCAGCAAGTCTCCTTCTCGAGGTCTCTCTTTGAGGACTGAGAGAGTATTAGGGCTGACGTATGTGAGTGCGAGCAGGAGCCTCTTTCGAGATTTCTCCTTTCTCTTTACTGATTTTACTAGAAAACAGACATCCCTGTTAAGAAGGTAAGAGCCTCGGAGAGGCTTGTAACATTTTCAGTCTGATCCACCTGGTGCCAGCTGAATTCTAGGCATGGAAAACACTAGCTCAAGGTGGCAGAATTTTATTCCCTCCCTGGGATTTTGTCCC